>NC_053023.1:591523104-591749465 GCF_003073215.2 Triticum urartu | reverse complement strand
AAGCTTTGAAAGGTGCCATCTTCAAACTGGTCTGATAGCTATTATTGTAAGAAAACTCTGCATATGGCAAATTATCGTCCCAACTAGATCCATAATCTAGCGCACAAGCTCTCAGCATATCCTCCAAAATCTGATTGACTCTCTCGGTCTATCCATCTGTCTGCAGATGAAAAGCTGTACTAAATTCTAGCCTGGTTCCCAAAGTTTCATGCAACTGCTTCCAGAACTTTGAGGTAAACTGGGTTCCTCTATCTGATACGATGCTCCTCGGAACTCCATGCAAACATACGATCCTGGTCATGTATATCTTCGCCAACTTAGCACGGGTGTAAGTGGTCTTTACTGGGATGAAATGAGCTACCTTCGTTAATCGATCAACTACAACCCAAATCGAGTCATAGCCTGAACGAGTCCTTGGTAATCCCGTGATAAAATCCATGCCTAGCTTATCCCACTTCCATTCGGGTATCGGCAATGGTTGCAAGAATCCTGCTGGCTTCTGATGTTCTGCCTTTACTCTCTGACATACGTCACAGACTGCTACATACTCCGCAATATCCTTCTTCATTCCGGTCCACCAGAAAATATCCTTCAAATCCAAATACATCTTGGTATTTCCTGGGTGAATCGAATACGGTGAATCATGTGCCTCTTGCAGAATCAACTTTCTGATCTCCGGGTTATTGGGCACATAAACACGGTCTTCAAACCATAGGGTGTCATGCTCATCCTCGCGAAATCCTTTAGCTTTTCCTTTGCTCAGTTTCTCCTTTATAGCGGCAATCTCTTTGTCAGTTTTCTGAGCTTCTCTGATCCTGTCCATCAAGGTTGACTGAATCTCCAATGCTGCTACATAGCCCCTCGGAACTATTTCTAAACATAGTTCACGAAAATTTTCTGCTAACTCCTTGGGTATTTCTCCCGTCATTAACGTATTGATATGGCTCTTGCGTCTTAATGCGTCAGCTACTACATTAGCTTTTCCGGGATGATAATGCAATTTCATATCATAATCTTTGATAAGCTCCAACCATCTCCTTTGTCTGAGATTCAACTCCTTCTATGTGAAAATGTACTTCAAACTCTTATGATCCGTGTACACCTCACAATGATTTCCGATGAGGAAATGTCTCCATGTCTTCAATGCATGTACTACGGCTGCTAACTCTAAATCATGCGTGGCATAATTCAATTTGTGAGGCTTCAGTTGCCGTGAAGCATACGAAACAACTCTCCCTTCCTGCATAAGCACTGCTCCAAGTCCTCGACATGAAGCGTCGCAATACACCTCATAATCCTTGGTCTGATCTGGCAAAATCAACACTGGTGAGATAACCAAGCGTTTCTTCAACTCCTGGAAACTTGCCTCACACTCCTCAGTCCATTTGAACTTGGTATCCTTCTTCAGCAACTCCGTCATAGGCTTTGCAATCTTTGAGAAATTCTCAATAAACCTCCGGTAGTATCCTGTGAGTCCAAGAAAACTCCGGATCTCTCCAACTGTTGTTGGGGCTTCCCACTTGGTCACGGTTTCAACTTTAGCGGGATCTACTGATATACCTTCCCCAGATATAACATGCCCGAGGAATCCTACTTCCTTCAACCAAAATTCACATTTGCTGAACTTGGCATATAATTGATGTTCTCTGAGCTTTCCAAGTACCAAACGCAAATGCTCCTTATGCTCCTCTTCATTCTTCGAATATACCAGGATATCATCAATGAACACTATGACGAACTTATCCAAAAACTCCATAAACACTTTGTTCATCATGTTCATAAAATAGGCAGGCGCGTTAGTCAGACCAAATGACATAACGGTATACTCATACAGTCCATATCTTGTGATGAAAGCTGTCTTCGGGATATCCTGTTCTCGAATCTTCAACTGGTGGTATCCTGATCGCAAATCGATCTTGGAAAACACTTTAGCTCCTTGCAACCGATCAAACAGATCGTTGATCATTGGTAGTGGGTACTTGTTCTTGATCGTTACTTCATTCAATCCTCGATAATCAACAACCATTCTTAACGATCCATCCTTCTTCTCCACTAGAAGTACTGGCGATCCCCAAGGCGAAGAACTTGGGTGAATATATCCCTTATCCAGTAACTCCTTAATCTGGTTCTTAATTTCCACCAAATCCTTTGCTAGCATCCTATATGGTCTCTTTGATATTGGCCCAGTGCCTGGCAAAAGCTCAATCAAAAACTCAATGTCTCTATCCGGTGGCATGCCTGGCAACTCTTCTGGAAATACATCAGGAAAATCCTTTATCACTGGTACTTCCTCCTGCACAACTCCTGTTAGGCAATTTACTTGTGTCCTCTTTGGTACATGCCGGGATACATACTTGATTCCTTCTCCCTTCTGGTGTGGTAAGCAAAATTGACTTACTAGCACACTCAATATTCCCTTCATACTTTGATAACCAATCCATGCCTAATATCACATCCAATCCTTGAGATTCCAATACTATTAGGTCTGAGGGAAAAACATAGTTACCAATCCTTAATGGTAACCGATCACACCATAGACTAGCCACATATTCTGCTCCTGGCGAGGTTACTAACATGGGTGACCTAAGGGCTTGGGTTGGTAGGTTATACTTATCCACAAATCCCCTTGATTTGTATGAATGCGATGCTCCAGTATCAAAAAGAACGAGTGCAGTAAATGACTTAACCAAAAACTTACCTATTACTGCATCGGGCTGAGCTTCAACCTCCTCCACATTAACGTGGTTCACCTGTCCCCTGTTGAAAGGGTTCGGCTTCTTTCCAGAACTTCCATTGCCGTTTTGGCCTTAAGGACATTCATTTGCAAAATGTCCTGGCTTCGAACACTTATAGCAAGTGACGTGGCTCAAGTCCTTCTTGGCTGGGGTCGATGGGGTGCTGCGGTTCTGTCCATTACTTCCTCCATTCCCATTACCATTCTTGGTGCCATTGTGATTGTGCGAGCTACCTACTCCATGGGTATGCTGAAAATGTCCTCCTGGCCTAGGGGTAAAATGAGGTTTCTGCTGAGCTCCTGAATTATACTTTCCTTGTCCATACTTCCTCTTGCGGTTCTCAATTTGCTGCTGCTTCCCTTCAATCATAAGAGCATGATCTACAATCTCCTGGTAGTTGTTGAAGGTGGCTACCATCAACTGCATACTCAACTCATCATTCAGTCCTTCTAGGAATTTCTCCTGCTTAGCTGCATCCGTAGCAACGTCATTTGGGGCATAACGTGCTAGCTTACTAAACTCCTCCACATACTGGCCAACTGTCCGTCCTCCTTGGAGCAAGTTACGAAACTCACGCTTCTTCATGGCCATTGCTCCTGCTGAAACATGGGCAGTACGGAAAGCCTGCTGAAACTGGTCCCATGTGACAGTGTCGACTGGGAAGGTGGCTGTGAAATTCTCCCACCAGGATGCTGCGGGTCCTTCTAACTGATGTGCGGCAAACTTAACCTTCTCCGCATCTGTGCATCCTGCTGAGGTCAACTCCCTAGATATCTTACGGAGCCAATCATCTGCTACTATCGGCTCGGTGCTACTGGAAAACACCGGCGGATTTAGCCTAAGAAAACGGGCTAAGTGGTCAACAAGTGGTGGTGGTGGTGGTGGGTTGTTGTTGTTGTTCCCCTGATTCTGATTCTGAACTAGCAACTGCATCAAGGTGTTCTGCTGTTGGATCAACTAGGTGAGCTCCGGCGGAAAGGCAAATCTGGGGTCACGTCTCGGGGGCATCTGAGGGTTTTGAAAAGATGAGATATAAGAATAGAGGGGGTCTAAAGGGAAAACACTACCCATATGCACATGAGGCAAAAGCACACAATTCACTTCAATCAATCAAACAAAGACATACAATCGATCTAGCTATCGCAAGAGTGCTCGGACTACTATATTTACATGGTGGACTACTACTACTGATGAGGTGGTCTACTAGAAATATTCTACGGTTGTAGACTCCATGATATCTGCTCCTGCTTCATCCACATAGTCATCATCGCTACTATCTTGTTCCGAGTCGGTGTCGTCAATGATGATGTAGTCTTCCGGGCTAATCTCCTTGGGTTCTTCGTCTTCATCTACGGGCATAGGGCCTCCCATAAATACTGCTAGCTTCATAGTTAGGTCGGCATTCTTATCCACCAATACTTCAATTTCCTCTTCAAAATCTTCACGTGTAGCCTTGAGTTCTTCCTCCAGTTCCTTGATTCTAGTCTTAGCCTTCTTCAGATCTATCATGTCGGCGCACATCTGATTCTCCCGTCGTCGAATGTGCTGGTTTAACTCCTGAATAAAAGCTGCGATTGATCTATCCTTCCTGGTGCTGATCATCTCCCAGTGTTCATCTCGGCGCCCACAAATCTGGTAGATAGTATCCTTAAGATCCTTGCGGTAGACTTCTCCAATGCGTCCCATGGCGATGTGAGCTGCCATACTCTTTCCTAGACTCCAAGTTGGTGCATCAAAAGAAAACTCTATGGGCTCAATGACTGGCATGAACGTCCTTCCTGGAACTTGAACTTGAATCATCCAGCGCTCTTCTTCAGTTAAAGTGGCGTTGTAGGTTCCCGTGAAGCTTGGTACTCCTATGTTCAGGTATCTAGTGACTTCCTTCAAGTGGCGTCCAAAGGGTGTATCTACATCCGGTTGTGTGAACTTGTTCCTTGCATCCGCCATCCTAAAGAGTAGAAAAGATGAGGAGTCAGAAGAGAAGAGAGTGATCTAGTGATCTAGGTCTTTAGCTTAGTGGCCGTGTCCTACAGTCAGTGTGTGCTCTGATACCATCTCTGTAGCGACCAGACCTCAAACAGTCTGATCTCTGTGCTCCGGTGTCATCCCTGGATCAGTAATGCTGACACCACACAGTACTCGGAGGATTTATAGCAGAGTAGCAATCACACACTTATTACATCGAGTGTCTCAAAAGAGAACTTATTACAATAAATATGGCTTAAGGCCATCTAATAACGATAACAGCGGAAGGCTTGGAAGATAAGTGAGTCCATCAACTCCAACGGCATCACTGAGTATAGGACCACGACCTAAAAACTCCTTAATCATCGTCTGAAAAGTCTGCAACATTAACGTTGCAGCCTGAAAACGGGTCAGCACATGGAATATGCTGGCAAGGTAACACATAGAGAGTAATGGAATGCAACAACTATACTATATGCATATTTGGCTGGTGGAAAGCTCTATGGTTACTGTTTTTGCGTAAAGCCAATTTTTCCCTACTTCAAAGGAATAAATTTAATTACTATCATGGTGGTTGTGAAACATTGAGAATGGTTGACAGCATTCTCAATCCCAATTAAAGTAGCATCATTAAAACCCATCAAAATTAATTTAGAGTAACATGTCGAGATTCACATGATAATCCAGGTACTAGATACTCAAGATTTGTCCATAACCGGGGACACGGCTAACCATGATTAGTTTATACACTCTGCAGAGGTTTGCGCACTTTTCCCCACAAGACTCGATCGCCTCCGTTTGGTTTCTCGCACTACAGGGTGTTTGAGAAGACGGATGACCGAGACATAGTCTTTCAGAAGCGCTAGCACCTTATGATCGGGTAGACCTTACCACCTACATCCCCTACATCTGCTAGTCTACCACTGTAAGAGTTCGCACAACCTAGTCAACTATGCCAGAGCCCATAATGGCTTGTGGCTGCACACGGAAGTTTCTAGTATGAATAATCTCATGATCCCTTTGGGCCTGGGTGGCGGTCCCAATAAAACAGGCAAGTCCTGGTAACCCCAGGTGCCTCAATCCACCCAGATGTGTGTTAGGTTCCCACCTTAGATAAACCCTTAATTTTCAACCTCACATCTATCATGGATATCACTCACCCAATCCACGTCTACTAGCATAGCATGGCATAATAAGCAAACGTAGAAGTAACCCCCAAAGGTTTGATAATAAACAGGTAATAGGTACTACCTCAACTACTTCCCATCCCACAATTTAATTAGATCCTATTCATGCAATGTGTGAGGATTGATCTAATGCAATAAAACTGGGTTGTAGAAAAGGTATGATTAAAGTGTTACTTGCCTTGCTGATGATCCGCGAAACCTAGAGATTCAACGTAATAGGCGGCGCACTCCGGGTATTCTATCACAGACAAACAAACAAGCATGCAATAAGTACTCATCTAATGCACAGGTAAAACTCAAATAGAAGACCTAACCAGAAAGTTCAACTTAAGAACCCTGGTTGGCAAAAAGAATTAAATCGAACGAAGCAAAAGAAATCAAACGGCAAAAGAAAACAACTTCGTTCTAGTAATCTGAATCTAAGGCAAATTTTACAGTAACAAAAACATGTTTAAGTTGATTATTCGGAAAGAGGGTTTCGAGACGAAACTCTAGGCGCTTGAATCGCCTGATTCCGATAAACGAGCGAAAAGTTATACTAAAACGAAAATCGGATCAGAAATCGCGATCAGAAAATAACCGCGGAAAAATCCGACGAAAAAGAAAAAACGACGAACAGATTTTTTTTAACAGCACGGAAAACGGGGCGGCGGCGAACCTCGAAAAGCGCGCAACTCCGGAGGGCGGCGGCGGCTAGAGGCGGCGGCGGCTAGGGTTAGGTCAGGCGGCGGCGGCTGGGCTCTCCTCGGGCCGGGGCGGCGGCTTATATAGCATAGGCCGGCGGAGTCCAGGCCGAATACGGCCCGAAGTCGGTTCCAGTTTTTTTTAAATAATTCCGCTCGGAAGAAAAATAAAAAGAAATACTAAACGGACTCCAAAAATCACGAAATAAATTTTGTCGGGTTCCTAAAATCAAGCCCGATTAAGTGAACATTTATCTAGGCCCAAACTACAACTTTGAAAAACGCGCATTTTTCCTAAATTCAAATAAAAATACCGAAAAACTCCGAAATAAAACTTATTTGATTTTTTTATTAAATCCTCAATATTTCTATATTTTGGGAAAGTCATTTTATTCCCTCTCTCATATTTTTGTAATAGAAATAATTGATGATAAAATAGATAAAATTAAATGATCCTGTTTACATAATTTGAGAAAACTCAAATATGTAAATAACAAAATCCCCAACTCTCTCCGTGGGTCCTTGAGTTGCTTAGGATTTTCTAGGATCAAAACCAAAAGCAAAATAAAATATGAGATGCATGATGACCTAATGTATAACATTCCAAATTGAAAATTTGGGATGTTACAGAAGATCTTGCCCGAGTATTTGTCAAAACATTCGAAGGTACTTGCAAACGGCCGACAGGGCTGACCGAATTACAGTGTTGCGTTTAGAAACCGAATGAGTCTTTGAGGGAATATATCCAGAGATGGGTCACATTGCATCACACGGTGGAGAATGTGTCTGATCATCAGGCAATTTGTGCCTTTAAAGAAGGCGTCAAGTATCGGGAGTTGAATATGAAATTCGGTCGGACAGGAGATATGACTCTGACTCGGATGATGGAAATTGCCACCAAATATGCCAACGGTGAAGAAGAAGACCGACTCCGGAGTGGCAAGCACAAAACAGTCGCCCATGAAACCGGAGGAGGAAACTCCAGTCGGAAGTAGAAGCGCAAAGCCGAGCCAGCTGCTCCTGGTGAAGCCTTAGCCGTGACTCAAGGAAAGTTCAAGGGGAAGCCCAATGGACCGTGGAACCCCAAGAAAGTAAAAGATCAAGATGGAAATGATGTGCTAGATTTGCCATGCCACATCCACACCAAAAAAATATGAAGAGGGTAATTTCATTTACCCGAAGCATACCACTCGGCAGTGTCGACTCCTAATCCAACAATTCCGAGAGAAACAGCCCAAGGAAAAGGAGAAAGAAGCACACAAGGTTGAGGATGAGGAAGAGGATGACGATGGTTATCCCCATGTGAATTCCACTCTGATGATTTTCGCTGACGTTGAGAGTAAAAGTCGATTGAAAGTCATCAACAGAGAAGTGAACATGGTCGCTCCGGTGACACCCAGTTATTTGGAGTGGTCCCAGACTGCCATTACATTCGACCAGTCTGATCACCCAGCGCACATAGCCACCCCTGGGAGGCAAGCGTTGGTGGTCAACCCAGTAGTCGAAGGCACACGACTGACTAAGGTTCTGATGGTTGGTGGCAGTGGCCTGAATATACTGTATGCAGAGACGTTGAAAGGAATGGGCATTCCGATGTCCAGACTCAGTGAAAGTAATATGAGTTTCCATGGGGTCATTCCTGGCAAGAAGGCTGCTGCATCGCTCGGCCAGATTGCTCTCGACATGGTTTTCGGTGATTCCAAGAATTACCGCAGAGAAAAGTTGACATTTGAGGTTGTGGATTTCCAGAGTGCCTATCATGCTATTCTAGGCAGGCCGGCTTATGCATGCTTTATGGCTCGACCATGTTACGTGTATCTCAAATTAAATATGCCCAGTCCCAAAGGGGTGATCACTATCACTGGTAGTCGGAAGAAGTCAGAAAAGTGCTACCAAAAGGGCTCAAAGATCGCCGATGCACAGATGGCCGTAGTAGAATTGCAAGAATATCAAAAAAATGCAGATCCGAGTGATTTGTTGCGAGCCAAGAAGCCTGCCACGATTCAGCATTCTAGTCGTCTGGCGAAACAAAGTCGATTCACATTCACCCGACGGATCCCAATGCTGCTCCGACTCACATTTCAACGACACTCGACTCCAAATAGGAAGAAGCGCTCACCCAGTTCCTCCATGAGAACTGGGACATCTTTGCATGGAAACCTTCGGACATGCCAGGTGTTCCCAAGGGACTGGCTGAGCACCATTTGAGAGTCGACCCAAAAGTGAAACCAGTCAAAGAACATCTTCGACGGTCCACCGTATAGAAGAGGAAGGCAATCGGTGAAGAGGTGGCTCGGTTTTTGGCAGCTGAGTTTATCCGTGAGATTTACCACTCCGAGTGGTTAGCCAATGTTGTCATGGTCCCAAAGAAGGACGACTCACTTAGCATGTGCATCAACTTCAAACATATCAATCGGTCCTGCCCGAAAGATCACTTTCCTCTCCCTCGCATCGACCAGATAGTCGACTCGACTGCGGGGTGCGAGCGTTTGTCCTTTTTGGACGCCTACTCCGGGTACCACCAGATCCGTCTGTACGGACCCGACGAGATAAAAACAACTTTCATCACCCCATTTGGGTGCTTCTATTATGTCATTGTGCCATTCGGTTTGAAGAACGCTGGAGCCACATTCATGCGGATGATTCAGAAGTGCCTGCTCACTCAGATCAGTCGGAATGTGGAAGCATACATGGATGACATTGTAATCAAGTCACGTAAAGGTTCTGACCTACTGACTGACCTTGCTGAAACCTTTGCCAACCTCACAAGGTATGATATCAAGCTTAATCCATCAAAGTGCACGTTTGGAGTTCCGGGCGGAAAATTACTCGGTTTTCTCGTTTCCGAACGAGGGATCGATGTTAACCCAGAGAAAGTGGGTGCTATACTCTGGATGAAATGCCCTGTGCGTGTGCATGGTGTCCAGAAGCTTACTGGTTGTCTGGCCGCCCTAAGTCGATTCATTTCTCCCCTCAGTGAAAAGGCACTGCCTCTTTACCGACTGATGAAGAAATCAGATAAGTTTGAGTGGACTCCTGAAGCTGATGCAGCATTTGCAGAGCTAAAAGCCCTGCTTTCCACCCAGCCGGTGCTTGCTGCCCCAATCAGCAAAGAGCCTTTACTGCTTTATATAGCAGCCACTGGACAAGTCGTAAGTACAGTACTTACGGTCGAGCGGGAAGAAGAGGGAAAAGCTTATAAAGTTCAGTGCTCGGTTTATTATATTTCTGAAGTTCTGACTCCGTCAAAACAGAGATATCCACACTATCAGAAGCTTGTTTATGGGATTTACATGACCACGTAGAAGGTTGCACTCTATTTCTTTGATCACTCTGTTACAGTCGTCAGCGACGCTCCATTGTCGGAGATTCTGCACAACAAAGATGCAACTGGTTGAGTGGCAAAGTGGGCGATTGGACTCCTTCCCTTAGATATCAAGTTTGAGGCAAAGAAAGCTATCAAATCCCAAGCAATAGCAGATTTCCTCGCCGAGTGGATCGAACAGCAACTGCCGACTCAAATTCACTCGGAGCACTGGACCATGTTCTTTGATGGGTCCAAAATGCTGAATGGTTCTGGTGCTGGGTGGTACTGGTATCCCCCTATGGGGACAAGCTCAGATACGCCCTCCAGATTCACTTTGATTCCTCCAATAACGAAGCAGAATATGAAGCACTCCTATATGGGTTACGTATGGCCATTTCACTCGGCGTCCGTCGCCTTATGGTTTACGGTGACTCAGATTTGGTGGTCAATCAAGTAATGAAAGAATGGGACGTCAGAAGCCCAACCATGACTGGTTACTGCAATGCGGTGAGGAAGTTGGAAAAGAAGTTTGAGGGGTTAGAGCTCCATCACATACCCCGCCTGAAAAATCAAGCAACCGATGATTTGGCAAATATAGGTTCCAAGCGAGAAGCCATTCCCAGCAATGTGTTTTTGGAACATATTCACACACCAACAGTTCAGGAAGATCCTTTTACTGAAGAGCCCCCGCAGCCTAAGAGTGCCACAGATCCAACTGAAGTTGAGGTCCCAGCCGTGGTCGACCTAATCATGGAGGTTCTGGTCATTACTCCCGACTGGACAGTGTCGTACATTGCGTACATCCTTAGGAAGGAACTCCCAGAGGACGAAGAAGAGGCTCGGCAGATCGTCTGTCGATCCAAGGCCTTTACTATGATAAGACTACAACTGTTCAGGGAAAGCGTGACCGGAGTCGGTTAGAGATGCATAACGCAGAAGAAGGTCGAATGATCCTCAACGACATCCACTCGGGGACCTGTGCTCACCATGCGTCCTTACGGGCCATCGTGGCTAAAGCATACCGAGCCGGATTCTATTGGCCACGAGCAAATGAAATGGCGAAGGATATAGTCGACAGATGTGAAGGCTGCCAGTTTTACTCGGACATGTCTCACAAGCCAGCGTCAGCCCTGAAAACCATTCCCCTCGTCTGGCCCTTTTGCTGTTTGGGGATTGGATATGGTTGGACCACTGAGAACTGGTAGGAGTGGCTTCACTCATGTGCTCGTGGCAGTCGACAAGTTTACCAAATGGATCGAAGCTAAACCTATCAAGAGTCTTGAAGCCAGCACCGCTGGCAGTTTTATCAGAGAATTGACATTCAGATATGGAGTTCCACACAACATCATCACTGACAACGGGTCGAACTTCGACTCTGATGAGTTTAGAGCTTTCTGTGCTTCTCAAGGCACACGAGTCGACTATGCTTCAGTCGCTCACCCGCAACCGAACGGACAAGCAGAAAGAGCGAATGGCTAATTCTCAAAGGACTGAAACCCCGACTGATGCGTGATCTCAAACACGCAGTAGGCGCTTGGGTTGACGAACTTCCATCAGGTCTTTGGGGGTTGAGGACAACTCCCAATCGGTCGAGTGGACGAACTCCTTTCTTTTTGGTCTATGGAGTCGAAGCTGTTCTGCCAAGTGACCTGCTCCACAAAGAACCCCGGGTCGAGCTCTTTTTCGAAGAAGAAGCAGAGCAGGCCCGACAAGATTCAGTCGACCTCTTAGAGGAGGAAAGAGAGATGGCCTTGATCCGGTCGACCATTTATCAGCAAGACTTGCGTCGATTCCATGCCAGAAACGTGAGGGGTCGAACCTTTCAAGAGGGAGACTTGGTTCTTCGAGTGGATCAACAGAAACCACACAAGCTCGCCCCGGCTTGGGAAGGCCCCTTCATCATCACCAAAGTTCTCCACAATGGAGCATACCATCTTTACAGCGTTGAGCATCAGAAGGACGATCCACGGGCTTGGAACGCGGAGCTGCTTCGCCCTTTTATACTTAAGCACTCGTTCGAATAAAATGCAATAAGAAGTACCTTTGTAATTTGTTCGTCAAAGACAAGAGCTCTTCAGTCTTCTCGCATGATTGTTGTTGTTTTTATTTACCTCCGAAATCCCCCAGTGGGTGGGCTTAGCCGCGAATCCGTTTCGCCTAAGTTCGAAAGAAAATCCTACCGAGTGATGAGCAAGCCTCTCACTCGGGAAGCTTAGCCGTGAATCCGTTTCGCCTAAGCTCGAAATAAAATCCTACCAAGTGGTGAGCAATCCTCCCACTCGGGGGCTTAGCTGCAGTCCAGTACTCGCCTAAGTTTGTAAAATCCTACCGAGTGGTGAGCAATCCTCCCACTCGGGGGCTTAGCTGCAGTTCAGTACTCGCCTAAGTTTGTAAAATCCTACCGAGTGGAGAGCAATCCTCCCACTCGGGGGCTTAGCTACAGTCCAGTACTCGCCTAAGTTTGTAAAATCCTACCGAGTGGTGAGCAATCCTCCCACTCGGTGGCTTAGCTGCAGTCCAGTACTCGCCTAAGTTTGTAAAATCCTACCGAGTGGTGAGCAATCCTCCCACTCGGGGACTTAGCTGCAGTCGAGTACTCGCCTAATTTTGTAAAATCCTACCGAGTGGTGAGCAATCCTCCCACTCGGAGGCTTAGCTGCAGTCCAGTACTCGCCTAAGTTTGTAAAATCCTACCGAGTGGTGAGAAATCCTCCCACTCGGGGGGCTTAGCCGCAGTCCAGTGCCCACCTAAGTTTATAAAATCCGCAAGGACAACGAGGCGCAGGTCGACCGTGGCCCTCTTCTCCGAGCTACACCACAAATACAATGTATGCTCCATCCTTGTCTGCGAGGATGACGAGGCGCAGGTCGACCGCGGCCCTCTTCCCCAAGCTACGCCACAAATACAACGTACGCTCCATCCTTGTCCGCAAGGACGATGAAGCACGGATCAACTGCAACCTTCTCCTCCGAGCGACGCCACAAACACAACGGAGCAGATCCCAAAAGCAATCGCAAGTATAATCAAAAGCAATTCGGATAAATCCTAAAGTTCCGAGCAGCAAATCAAAAGTATTCGAGCATCAAGTCCGAAGGATTTTAATGGTTACAACAATCACTCGGCATTCTGAGGCAAATTTAAGACGGATTCAAATCTCATAAGTATGTTTACTCGGCAGGAGGAGGGCTGGCGGGTTCAACGAATTCGTCCAAGTTGATCCCATCCGCGATCTGAGTGGCAGAAGCGATGAAAGTCTCCATGAAGGACTGGAAGTCATGCCTTTTGGTGTTGGGAACCTTGATCGCCGCCAGCTTGTCTTCGCGGGCTTCCTTGCAGTGGACTCATACCAAGGACAGCGCCACGTCAGCACTGCACCGGGCGGAGGACTTCTTCCATTCTTGCACTCGATCAGGGATCTTGTCGAGTTGAGCCATCAGAGATTCCAGGTCATTTTGAAGCATCGGCCTTGGCCAGAGCAGTGAGTCGACTCGTGAGACTGCCACCTTCAGATGCGCGAGGTAACTTGTGATGCCGGTGACACGAGACTCCAGTCGGAGCACGTTCATGGCAGTTTCGTCGCAAACTGGAGAAGCGATAGGGTCTAGACCCGTCTCGACCCTTACGGTTTCCTCGTCAAAGTCTTGACAGAATTCTGCAGTCAAAAAAATTAGTGAGTCGACTGGACAGGATTCATTTGCAAGCATCAATGCAGTCGGTTTAAAAGGAGTGCCTTCCAGCATAAGATAGAGCTTCTTGGCAAGAGTTCTCAGATAAGCTTCCGTATCATTCCTCTTGTGGACCGCAGACTCCAGCTTTTCATTCAAGACAAATTTATCCTTCTTTAGATGACTCACTTCTCGGATAGACTCGTTGAGACAAGACTTCAACTTGTTCACCTCCCCTTCCAATGCTCTGACTGAAGCCAGCTTCTGGTCTGCAAGGGCAGTCTTATCCTGGGCTTCCTTCTGTGCAGCTGCAAGGTCTGAGTCCTTTTTCTCCAGAGCCAACTTCATTTTCTCTGCAAAAGAAGCAATCGGATCAAATAAGAGATCGAAAGAGATATTTTAAAAGACGATCGACATGAACAGTCGACAAGCATTTACCTTCCATACCAGCAGCTTCATCTTGAGCTTTCTTCAAATTCTGTTGGGCCAGCTCCAAGTCGAGGTTGAGTTGCCTCTGCTTCTCCTCAAGTTCAGCAAACTTGGAAATGAGAGTACAAGATTTTTGCAGGAGGCAAAAGACGTGTCAATCGACAAGATCAAGAGTTCACTTAGACCCCAGCCAACTACACGCAGTCAACTGCAGTCTCGGGGACTACACCCAGCGGGTGCACTTGGCGTGCCCCCGCTGATTCAGACCCAACTCGACCGGTCCGCCCGGATCAAGTCATAAAAAATCTATTCAGACCCCAGTCGACTGCCAGCAGTCGACTGCGGTCTCGGGGACTACACCCAGTGGGTGCACTTAGCATGCCCCCAACGGTTCAGATCTCATTCGACCGGTCCGCCCAGGTCGAGTGGAAGAAAAGAAAGAAAAAAAACTATTCAGACCCTAGTCAACTGCCAGCAGTCGACTATGGTCTCAGGGACTACACCCAGTGGGTGCACTTAGCGTGCCCCCACCGGTTCAGATCCTACTCGCCCAGACCGAGTGGAAGAGCGCAAATACCAAAGACAACAAAACACCCAGTGGGTGTGCAGATTCGACGCAAACAACAGGAGATTGTATGGAATAAAATATTTCGGGTAGCATATCCTAATAGAACAAGCTCAGTCGAAAGTCTACTTACTTGGACATTGGCCCGGAGAGCAGCACTGGCCTCGTAAGCAGCCTGGCTATTCTCGTGCACCGTCTTCATCCGCTCCATCATCACGTCAGCCTGACGGATGGCTTCCGCAGCCGCATCCAACTGGTTTTCCGGAACAGGGTAGCTGGTGAAGAAGGGGGCAGACGACCCAGGTGCAGCAGCTTGGAGCTCCGGGGCGGGAGATTGGACGACTGAAGGAAACGCCGGTGCAGTCGACGGTGTGGGGCGCTCACTCGACAAGGGTACAATGAAAGTTACAGAGGCCCCGTCCGCATCTTCAGATTGACAGACGGTCGGTGTTGTCGTTGGTCCTTGTTGAGACGTCTTGCCAGCCGCTACCTTTTTGTTCTTTCTGGGCCTAGGAGCCACATCTTCATCGTCGTCTGGGAGATCAATGACGTTGGGTGGAGCTGCAGAGAAGTTCAGTCGACCCCAAGTGAACCACTAGAATTCAATCGGCCAAGTAATCAAGAACAAGATCATAAGAGTTTTTACCTGGGTTGGAGGTAACTGCATCTTCCATCTCCTTGTCTCGGTACTGGTAGGAAGAGGTTCCTGATGTAGCAGCACTGCAAATGTCCACACTCAGTCGGTTATGTTCTGTTGCTCGAGTCGACGAAAAGAACAGATCAGATGATTACCCAGAGATGGTGGGGACGGTCACTTTGATACTAGGCAGAGCCTTCGGTAGTTTGGAGGTGGCCTTTGATGTTTTTGGCACAGGAGGCGGTACAACCTTGAGTTGCTTCGGGGCCTTCTCAATCGGCGCTGGGGAAGACGTCCGAGGGTGCTTCGAAGATTGCCCAGTCGACGCGGTCGCCTAGACCGGGGTGCTCGCCGGGTCGTGAGCGTGCTTGGATCTCCTCTCTCTGCACGAGGCAAGTCGACCTCCTTGTCCTCACTCGAGTCGTCGCTCTCCTTGTCCTCCTCAGCATCCGAGTGCCACTCGCCACTCTCGCCCCCGCTCGCTCCTTCCTCGACGCCTTGCTCCTGCACTCCATTGGGCATCGAGTACATATCAATGAGGGCCTGAAAGGACAACGAGCAAAGGAAATACAGTCGACCATCAACAAGGTGTCACACAGTGAATCAAGAAGATACTTGGCAAAGCAGAATCATACCTGTTCCGGCTGGCGCGAGTGGTTGAATGGAATCACCTTCCTAGACCCCCCGGGGGTTGTCTTTGTTGCTGGTGATTCCCCTCAGCCACTTCTCCACCGTGTCTTCACTGACGTCCTCCGGGTAGATCCGAGTGGAGTCCTCGAGTCCCGAGTACATCCACATCGGATGGTCACGGGCCTAAAGTGGTTGGATGCGTCGACTGAGAAAGACCTCCAGCAGGTCCATCCCGGTCACTCCATCGCGGACAAGTTGGATGACCCGCTCGACCAACGCCTTGACCTACGCCTTCTCTTATGGGATCACCCTCAAGGAGGAGGGCTTCTCCACTCGAGCCAGGGAAAAGGGGGGAAGTCCAGTCGACTGACCCAGGGTCGGCTGGTCCTTACAGTAAAACCATGTCGACTGCCAGCCCCGGACCGAGCCGGGAAGGATTATCGCTGGGAAGGTACTCTTGTTCCTCATCTGGATCCCAAGGCCCCTGCACATCTAGATCACGTGCGTCCTCTCATCACTCGGATTGTCCTTCTTGACCGGCTGGGAGCGATAGGTGAATATGTGTTTGAAGAGACCCCAGTGCGGTCGACAACCCAGGAATTTTTCGCGCATTGACACAAAGGCAGCCAGATAAACTATGGTGTTTGGAGTGAATTGGTGGAGTTGAGCCCCGAAGAAGTTCAAAAAGCCACAAAAGAAAGGATGGGGAGGCAAATAAAACCCGCGGTCGACGTGAATGGCGAGGAGAACGCACTCACCCTCCCGCGGCTGCGGCTCAGTCTCATTCCCCAGGAGCCGTGATGATTCGTGGGGGATCAGTCCCCCCTCCACTAGGTCATCGAGGTCGTCCTGGCTGATCGTCGAGCAGATCCAATCGCCTTGGATCCAGCCCGGCGGTAGGACGGATCTGGACGAGGATCCGCCCCGGCTGGTCCTCTTGCCCTTCGCCTTCGCGGTCGCCTTCTTCGCGCGCTCCAACGCCATCGTCTTCTCTTTTCCCATGGTGGTGGATCGAGTCTGAGCAAGGTTACGACGCCGAGAACGGAAGCGGGCGCGGCGGAGAAGTCTGAGGAAGAAGGAAGAGAATGAGAGCGCACAGTTCAAAGGCCCGACCCGGTGTCTTTTATAAGGTCATTCCCGAGTGACTGACTTGTAGGCCCAGACAATCTAAACAAATCCCGCAACAGTCGCACGTGCGACACGTGGCGAAAAAGGTGGAGCGGGGATCGAGGCGACCTGCCTAATCCGTCCCGATTACCATGGCCTCGCCCGTCCAGCGCGCTTCCCAAAATTCGAACCCCGCGAAATCCGTGGAGAGCAGAGCAACTTGTCATACGGAAAACATCCTCCACATCATCATTTGGAACTCTACCGTGAAAGTTTACTCGACAAAAACTAAGAATGGACCAAGGCGACTAAAAAATAAGTTGATGTTATTCCCTCAGTTCATTGATCCAGAGCAAGATATACTCATAGCACGAAGAATGAGTCGGAGGTGTTCTCAACTCCTTCCTCACTCAAACCCTGATCCAGTTGGGGGCTAATGTTGAAGTCACGTACCTAGGGTAGGGTCATGGATCTTATCAAGATACCCTCCCCAAGGACATCCCTTAAAGAACCAGAAGCAGTCGAAGAAAAATCATCGTTCACTTGACCATAAAGCCATGTTCCACTCGACAGTCTTGAAGACACTCGACCATACAAACAACCACTCGACTACCAGAAGACTAAGAGCCACTCGCTCTGCGATGGTCGGGACTTAAATCATAGCTTCAATGGTCATTTATGTACTTTTACTACAGGCATTACCAGTAACATCTCTGCCTTTATGTACCATAAACCCTTTGTAACTGAGGGCGGGAGGGGTCTGGCGAACTCTATATAAGCCACCCCCCTCCTCAGGGACAAGGGTTCGCACCCCCTGTAACTCACATGCATATAATCCAGTCGACCGCCTACGGGCTCCGAGACATAGGGCTGTTACTTCCTCCGAGAAGGGCCAGAACTTGTAAAACTCGCGTGTACAGCTCCTCCATAGCTAGGATCTTGCCTCTACATTCCTACCCCCCATTCTACTGTCATACTTAGAACCACGACACCCAGGTCTCGATTTCTTTCATTGCTACCAAGCCTTCTAGTCATGTCCGAATCTAGCTCCCAAGGCATGTGGACGGCCTCCTCGGTCACCGAGGAAGATATCGCGAAGCTCCGGGAGGCGAGGTACCTGACTGCGGAAATCCCCCACAGGCTCCCTGCAAAGGGGCAGGTTATCCCCACACCAAAATCTGGCGAGAGCGTTGTATTCATCTCTCACTTCCTCCGCGGGCTAGGGTTCGCTCTCCACCCCATCGTTTGTGGCCTTATGTTCTATTATGGGCTAGATTTTCACGACCTAGCCCCGGACTCCTTCCTCCACATCTCGGCGTTCATCATTATGTGTGAAGCCTTTCTCCGCATACCCCCACACTTTGGCCTATGGCTCAAGACCTTCAGTGTGAAGCCGAAGATAGTCGGCGGGGAGCAGGAGGAGTGCAGCAGCGCTATGGTGAGCAAGCTCGCCAATACTATCTGGCCAAAGGGCACCTTCTCGGAAACCTCCAACTTATGGCAGCGGGAGTGGTTTTACATCACCGAACCTCGCAGTACCAAATGGGCAGCCATGCCTGCGTTCCGGTCTGACCCTCCATTGCGACTCGCATCGTGGATTAATAAGGGGCTTGACTGGGGATCAACTGATGAAGTGCAGATGCTGCAAAGTCGTATCCAGAGCATCCTCAAAAAGGACACCGGCCTCATTAATGTGATCCAAGTGATTCTAGTCTGTCGGGTTCTCCCGTGTCAGCGACGACCTCTCCGCATGTGGGAGTTCAATCCGGAAGGGCCGCGGACCCTTTAGCAATTCTTCAACACAACGCATAGAGGGATGTGGAAACTATTCTTCAAGACTCAAAAGCAATGGCTGGACACATCCGAGGACATCGGCCTCGACTGCAACCATCCGGATACCCTGGTAAGTACCCAACTCCTGAACGCAATTCGGTTAATTATCCCATAGCGATCTACCGCGAAACCTATTTTCAACCAGGGCTGGATAAAGAAGGCGGAGCGAATCAGGTGTTCAGCTCCACTTCCTGAAGACTCAGCTGATCCTGTGTTAATGAGGATGATGGCCCCGGCGCCGTGTCAAATGCTAGCGAGGGAGGACAAGAAGAAGAACAAGAGGGCTAAAGGTGGCCTCCACTCTAAAGGTGTACTGGATGCTACGTCCGAGGAGACTGAAGCTCCCTTTTCTGAAGACAAAGACAAAGGGGGAGAAGAATAAAGGGATATCCCTTCCCCCCACGGGAAGAAAAGGACTACCCCCAAAAACTTGGAGGTGGAGGCACCCAAGAGAGGGAAGATATCCCTGTCAGATGGTTCGGGTTCGGAGGACGATGTTGACGCAGAGCTCCTTTCTAGGGACAAGCCCTTTGCCAAATGGTAAGTGAACAAGAATTCTCTAGACATACCTCATTTTTTTGTTTTGCAAGGGTAACATTTAATACACTAGATGAATATTGGATAGCGGTCGATGTGTGGAGTAATAGTAGTAGATGCAGGCAGGAGTCGGTCTACTAATCTTGGACGCGATGCCTATCTAATGATCATTGCCTGGATATCATCATGATTATTTGAAGTTCTGTTAATTTCCCAACAGTAATTTGTTCATCCACCGTTTGCTATTTTCTCGAGAGAAGCCACTAGTGAAACCTACGGCCCTCGGGTCTCTTTCTCATATATTTGCCTTTGCGATCTACTTTTCTTTTGCATTTATTTTCAGATCTATTAAACAAAAAATACAAAATACCTTGCTGCGTTTTATTTCTATTTATTTTGTTTGGCGTTCGATCTATCAATCTACTACAATTTATCTCACGTTTGTTTGCCTATCTTGAGGCGCCGTATCCCGGAAGGGATTGACAACCCCTTTAACACGTCGGGTTGCGAGGATTTGTTATCTGTGTGCAGGGTCTATTTACGTTGTGTTGCTTAGTTCTCCTACTGGTTTGATAACCTTGGTTTCATATCTGAGGAAAATACCTACCGCCGTTGTGCTGCATCATCCCTTCCTCTTTGGGGAAATACCGACGTAGCTTCTAGCGACATCAAAAGGAATTTCTGGCGCCGTTGCCGAGGAGGATCTTCAACATATACCCGGTTCCTAATCGCAAATCTCATCTCCTTGCAATTTACATTATTTGCCGTTTGCCTCTTGTTTTCGTCTCCCCCACTTCACAAAAATTTGTCGTTCTCTTGCTTTCCAGCCTTGATGGCTAGCGTTCCTACTCCTCCTTTGTCACCAGATTTTGAAGTTCTTTACTTTAAGCAAAGACAAGGAGAAAATTTGAAAGATGTCTGGTATAGGATTATGGAATCATATTTTCAATTTAAAGGGGGACGCTAAGGTTTTTCTTCATAATTTCTACACAGGATTGGATTTGCATCACAGACAACTTCTAGATTTTGCCGCTAAAGGAAATTTTATTGAGCTTGATGTCAATGCTGCCTATGAACTTTTAGAAGGAATTTTGGGGATTCCACCTCAAAAGAAGGGGTTTTCTTTTACTACTGATGGAGTTCAAATGTTGGATAAACTTGGTAATTTGCATAAACATATGGTTGAAATACTGAAATATAATGAACCCCTCAAAGACCTCAGTGGTAGTATCAATCGCATGAATACCCTGATTACTCTTTGCAATAAGCGATTGGATATTTTGGATCTTAATACCCTGAGGTAGTATCAATCACATGAATACCCTGATTACCCCGCCAACAGCCGTTTTCTATGAGTTCTGGTCCAGTCTCAACATCGTCGAGGACCCTGTTGCGACTGTGGGGGGCGTTGGAAAACGGCTAGTACTGACTCAGCATGCCTAGCTCGCCCACTCCCCATGCAGTGATCCTGGCCTTTCCCGAGCCTCGCGGCATGTAGCTTACCGCTCGCTTCTCCTGGAGACTAGCTCCTTCTGTTGTAACAACCCGCTGCACCCTCGTGTATAAAAGGCACTGCTTTCCAACGAATGAATGCAATAGTGATTCTTACCATTCTTCTGCCCCTCCCGCCATGTGCCGCGCCTCAGCGACGGCCCCTGCCCCCTCCTCCGCCCACGGCCAACCGCCCTTGACATCTCGCGCCTCCCCCTTGAGGATTTATTCCTTCCGGGATGCGCTTGTGGCCCCCGCTTCTGGCTGCGGTGCGTCCGCTACTGCTGATGGGGCGTGCGCCTATGTTGTGGCTGTGGAGCCTCCGCGCCCGCGCCTGAAGTCCACCATCATCATGCCTCGCGAATCCTCCTTCATGAATGCTATGCCAAGCATTGATGGTGGTGGGTGGACGCTGGTTGTCGAGGGCGGTCACCCTGCGAGGGGGGCGCGGTCTCCTCGCCGCCCTCCCCCACCCCGCCTTCTTGCTTTAAAGAGTTGTTGATGCGCAAATGCTGGGGCAAGTGCTTCAACTGTCGAGATCCACGTCACCGCATAGCTGAGTGCCGCAACCTCACCTGTTGCCTCATGTGTGACGCCGTCGGCCATCGCGCCCATTGGTGCCCTTCCACCCTCCCACGCCCCTCCAGTCAGCTTCGACCCTCTCTCGTGCCCCATCCCCATCCACCCTCACCCCCCTGTTGCCTACCCCTCCTCCTCCCGTGCCGCTGCCTCGGTCATCGCCTTCGCGTCCTATGCCGCTGCCCCTGCCTGCTGGGTGTCCCTCCCCTGCGGCACGCCCGCCTGCCATGGAGGCCCCTGCTGCTCACGTTTTCGCTCGCCCCGGCACGGTTGTCGCAGCAGTGAGGCATACGACCGCTATGGCAGACGCTGAGAGGGTCTAGTGCGCCGCGGTGTGGTGGCCATCGTGGTCAGGAATCATCCCTCCCTACTCCTGTCAGAGGTCAAGTTTGCGATGACCAGATACTTCCACATTCTGGAGGAGGCCATTGAGGTGTTCGTGCATGTGCCCGGGGAGTACCTCCTCATCTTCGCCGACCACCAAGTGCGGAACGCCGCCATCCAGCTCGAAGGGGCCCTCATCATCGGGCGCGTCTCCTTCATGCTCACCCCTTGGAGTCACTTCCGGCGTGCAACCCCCTCCAAGATCCGGTACAAGGTTCAGTTCTGCCATGAGAAGGTCCCCAAGCACTCTTGGGATCTGGAGTCCGTCCGGAACCTATTCGACCCGGTGTCCATACTCGACTCCATCGACAACGAGGTTCGCTTCGAGGAGGAGACCGGCTGCTTCTGCCTTTGGGTGTGGATGGCGAATGTCGAGAAGCTTCGCACCAGACGGCGTCCGGAGCTTGAGGAGCCCCACGAGATTGCCTCGCCGGACATGCACTACCCGGAGATCGCATGTTTGAGGAGGTCCCGGAGCACTGGGGCTAGGTGCCTTTGCTTAGCCATGATGTGCTCATCCACCTCGACTACATGATCGACTTCTCCTCCCCGCCTGTCACCAGTCCGGATAGTAACTTCAGCGACATCAGCGGGATCCCGCTAGAGGTGGATATGTCCCTGGAGTGGCCGACCAAATGGGGCTACCGCTGGTTCTTTGGCTTCGAAGACGGTGACTTCCCGCCTCCACACCCCCCCCCCGCGCGCCTCGACCAACTCTAGGCTCCGCTTCCCTGACAACGATGGTGCAGGGCACGGGGGTGGTCGAGACGGTGCTGGCGATGGCGGGCGAGTCATCGGCGATGGGCGACGCCACGACGGTGAGGCCAGCCACATCCACGAGCTCGGTGGCCACCGCCGCGGCCATGATGCGGCGGCTGCCGCTGGTCGGCATCGGCCTGGCCCTAACGGCGTGGAGCGTCGTGGTCTCGGCATCACCGGCGGTCTCGAGCCCAGTAGGGACTCCACCATTAACGGCGTTTATCGGTCAAGTAATAGACTGGGACCAGGTCTTCGGAGGGGTTGACCGAAGGAATTTCGGATCCTGCAATCGCTGCAGCCGTCACTCCTAGTGGCCCAGCCTCCCTTTCTCATGTCTCCCCTACGCCCGCGCCTACCCCGCCTCTGTTGGCCCTCTGCTGGTGGACGCAGCTCTGACAGACGTGCTCGCTGCCTCTGCCTCTGTTGGGGGGCCTCGACCGCTGCGGACTGATCCCAGCTCTGGTGTCCTTGCGGGCTACGTGCCCGAGCCCCCCTGGGTTTGGTCTATCCCTCCTGGCGCATGACTGGGACTTGGCGCCCCCTCTCGGCAGGCACTGCCCCACTCCAGCCCAGCCTGATCCACCCCCTACTGCTGGGGCCATGGGTTGTGGCTTGTGTAGGGGAACGTAGCATGCAATTTCACAAAAAATCCTACGATCACACAAGATCTATCTAGAAGAAGCATACCAACAAGCGGGGAGAGTGTGTCCTCGTACCCTCGTAGACCAAAAGCTGAAGCATTATGTTAACGCGGTTGATGTAGTCGAACGTCTTCACGATCCAACCGATCCAAGTACCGAACGTATGGCACCTCCGTGTTCTGCACACGTTCAGCTTGATGATGTCCCTCGAACTCTTGATCCAATAGAGGATCGAAGGAGAGTTCCGTCAGCATGACGGCGTGGTGATGGTGTTGGTGATGTGATCCGCGCAGGGCTTCGCCTAAGCACTACAACGCTATGACCGGAGGAGTAAACTGTGGAGGGGGGAACCGCACACAGGTAAGAGAATTCTTGATGTGCCTTTGGGGTGCCCCCACCCCCATATATAAAGGAGGGGAGGAGGAGGCCGGCGGCCTAGGAGGGGCGCACCAAGGGAGGAGGTCTTACTTGGACTCCTAGGCCAAGTAGGATTCTCCCCCCTTCCTTCCAACGGAGAGGGGAAAGGGGAAAAGGGGGGACAGGGTGAAGGAAAGGGGGGCCGCGCCCCCACCCCTTGTCCAATTCGGTTTGGGCAGGGGGGAGGCGTGCGCCACCTCCTGTGGCAGCCCTCCCTCTCTCCACTATGGCCCATGAGGCCCATTAACTTTCCCAGGGGGTTCCGGTAACCTCCCGGTACTCCGAAAAATCCCCGATCTTCTTCAGAACCATTCCGGTGTTCGTATATAACCTTCCAATGTATGAATCTTTACCTCTCGACCATTTCGATATTCCTCGTCACGTCCGTGATATCATCCGGGACTCCGAACAAACTTCGGTCACCAAAACACATAACTCATAATACAAATCGTCATCGAATGTTAAGCGTGCGGATCCTATGGGTTCGAGAACTATGTAGACATGACCGAGACACTTCTCCGGTCAATAACCAATAGCGGAACCTGGATGCTCATATTGGCTCCTACATATTCTATGAAGATCTTTATCGGTCAAACCGCATAACAACATACGTCATTCCCTTTGTCATCGGTATGTTACTTGCCCGAGATTCGGTCGTCGGTATCATCATACCTAGTTCAATCTCATTACCAGCAAGTCTCTTTACTCGTTCTGTAATGCATCATCCCACAGCTAACTCATTAGTCACATTGCTTGCAAGGCTTATAGTAATGTGCATTACCGAGAGGGCCCAGAGATACATCTCCGATACTCGGAGTGCCGAATCCTAATCTTGATCTATGCCAACCCAACAAACACCTTCGGAGACACCTGTAGAGCATCTTTATAATCACCCAGTTACATTGTGACATTTGATAGCACACAAGGTGTTCCTCCGGTATTCGGGAGTTGCATAATCTCATAGCCAGAGGAATGTGTATAAGTCATGAAGAAAGCAATAGCAATAAAACTTAATGATCATTATGCTAAGCTAACAGATGAGTCTTGTCCATCACATCATTCTCCTAATGATGTGATCCCGTTCATCAAATGACGACACATGTCCATGGTTAGGAAACTTAACCATCTTTGATGAATGAGCTAGTCAAGTAGAGGCATACTAGGGACACTCTGTTTTGTCTATGTATTCACACGTGTACTAAGTTTCCAGTTAATACAATTATAGCATGAATAATAGATATTTATCATGATACAACAACAACAAAGACTTTAGTCCCAAACAAGTTGGGGTAGGCTAGAGGTGAAACCCATAAGATCTCGCAACCACTCATGGCTCTGGCACATGGATATCAAGCTTCCACGCACCCCTGTCCATAGCTAGCTCTTTGGTGATACTCCAATCCTTCAGGTCTCTCTTAACGGACTCCTCCCATGTCAAATTTGGTCTACCCCGCCCTCTCTTGACATTCCCCGCACGCTTTAGCCGTCCACTATGCACCAGAGCTTCTGGAGGCCTGCGCTGAATATGCCCAAACCATCTCAGACGATGTTGGATAAGCTTCTCTTCAATTGGTGCTACCCCAACTCTATCTCGTATATCATCATTCCGGACTCGATCCTTCCTCGTGTGGCCACACATCCATCTCAACATACGCATCTCCGCCACACCTAACTGTTGAACATGTCGCCTTTTAGTCGGCCAACACTTAGCGCCATACAACATTGTGGGTCGAACCACCGTCCTGTAGAACTTTCCTTTTAGCTTTTGTGGCACTCTCTTGTCACAGAGAATGCCAGAAGCTTGGCGCCACTTCATCCATCCGGCTTTGATTCGATGGTTCACATCTTCATCAATACCCCCATCCTCCTGCAGCATTGACCCCAAATACCAAAAGGTGTCCTTCTGAGGTACCACCTGGCCATCAAGGCTAACCTCCTCCTCACACCTAGTAGTACTGAAACCGCACATCATGTACTCGGTTTTAGTTCTACTAAGCCTAAACCCTTTCGATTCCAAGGTTTGTCTCCATAACTCTAACTTCCTATTTACCCCCGTCCGACTATCGTCAACTAGCACCACATCATCCGCAAAGAGCATACACCATGGTATATCTCCTTGTATATCCCTTGTGACCTCATCCATCACCAATGCAAAAAGATAAGGGCTCAAAGCTGACCCCTGATGCAGTCCTATCTTAATCGGGAAGTCATCAGTGTCGACATCACTTGTTCGAACACTTGTCACAACATTATCATACATGTCCTTGATGAGGGTAATGTACTTTGCTAGGACTTTGTGTTTCTCCAAGGCCCACCACATGACATTCCGCGGTATCTTATCATAGGCCTTCTCCAAGTCAATGAACACCATATGCAAGTCCTTCTTTTGCTCCCTATATCTCTCCATAAGTTGTCGTACCAAGAAAATGGCTTCCATGGTCGACCTCCCAGGCATGAAACCAAACTGATTTTTGTTCACGCTTGTCATTCTTCTTAAGCGGCGCTCAATGACTCTCTCCCATAGCTTCATTGTATGGCTGATCAGCTTAATTCCACGGTAATTAGTACAACTCTTAACACCCCCCTTGTTCTTGAAGATTGGTACTAATATACTCCATCTCCATTCTTCTGGCATCTTGTTTGCCCGAAAAATGAGGTTGAAAAGCTTGGTTAGCCATACTATCGCTATGTCCCCAAGACCTTTCCACACCTCAATGGGGATACAATCAGGGCCCATCACCTTTCCTCCTTTCATCCTTTTTAAAGCCTCCTTGACCTCAGACTCCTGGATTCGCCGCACAAAACGCATGCTGGTCTCATCAAAGGAAGTAACAACTTTATTATTGCCTCTAGGGCATATTTCCTTCTATCTCCCACTTGCACTAGAGTCAATAATCTAGCTCACATCGTCATGTGATTTAAAACCAATAGTTCACATCGTCATGTGACCAACACCCAAAGGGTTTTACTAGAGTCATTAATCTAGTTCACATCGCTATGTGATTAACACCCAGAGTACTAAGGTGTGATCATGTTTTGCTTGTGAGAGAAGTTTAGTTAACAGTTCTGTCACATTCAGAGCAGTATGTATTTTGCAAATATTCTATGTCTACTATGCTCTGCATGGAGCTACTCTAGCTAATTTCTTCAACTTTCAATATGTATCCAGATTGAGACTTAAAGTCATCCGGATCGGTGTAAAAGCTTGCATTGACGTAACTCTTTACGACAAACTCTTTATCACCTCCATAACCGAGAAATATTTCCTTAGTCCTCTTAGGTAACTAAGGATATGTTTGACCGATGTCCAGTGATCCACTCCTGGATCACTATTGTACCCTCTTGCCAAACTCATGGTGAGGTACACAATAGGTCTAGTACACGGCATAGCATACTTTATAGAAGGTATGACTGAGGCATAGGGAATGACTTTTCATTCTCTTTCTATTTTCTGTCGTGCTTGGGTTTTGAGTCTTTAATCAACTTCACACCTTGCAACACAGGCAAGAACTCCTTCTTTGACTGTTCCATTTTGGTCTACTCCAAATCTTGTCAAGGTATCTACTCCTTGAAAAAACTTATCAAGTTTCTTGATCTATCTCTATAGATCTTGATGCTCAATATATAAGCAGCTTCACCGAGGTCTTTCTTTGAAAAACTTCTTTCAAACACTTTATGCTTTACAGAAAATTCTACATCATTTTCGGTCAACAATATGTCATTCACATATACTTATCAGAAAGGTTGTAGTGCTCCCACTCACTTTCTTGTAAATATAGGCTTCACCGCAAGTCTGTATAAAACTATATTCTTTGATCCACTCATCAAAGTGTATATTCCGAATCCTAGATGCTTGCACCAGTCCATAGATGGATAGCTGGAGCATGCACACTTTGTTAGCACCTTTAGGATTGAGAAAACCTTCTGGTTGCATCATATACAACTCTTCTTTAAGAAATCTATTAAGGAATGTAGTTTTGTCATCCATTTGCCAGATTTCATAAAATGTGGCAATTGCTAACATGATTCGGACAGAGATACTAATGGCGCACTAGTGGATGATGCGCCATTAGAGTCCTTTTTGCAGTGCGCCATTAGTGTGCTGAGTGGTGCACCACTAGTATGAATATTAGGGATTGTTTTCTTTTCTCATATTTGCACAGGTTACAAAACATATTACTTCACATAATATAGAGAGCACAACATATAAACAATAGATTTATCGAATACAATAGAAGATTAGTCTCTGAATACAATTCATCATATTAGTCTCTGAATTTAAAATACCGAACAAAGTTAGAACATTACAAGTCTCGAAACCGCGAGTAGCGAGTTTGTCTTCACATTACAAGTCGATATCGATCATCTAAACTACCATCACATAGAGGAGATCTGCGGTCATCACGATGAGCATCATCGCGATGAAACTGGTCTTCATCCGGTTCCTCCAACGCTCCCCCCTCTCTCCCGCTAGATAGCGCGTGTATCTAACTTCTGCCTCCGCCCTAGTGGTGTACCCTTTGTAACTATTACCGCTGAAATGGTGAACTGTCTCCGACACTCCTCCCAGTCGTCGTAGACTCCGGGAACCTTACCCTTGTACACGACATACGACGGCATCTCTATGCACTAGCCAAACAAAACGTTAGTAACAATTCACAGACAATACATAAGCAATATATAAGTATGCAACAAAAGGATCGGAAGAGAAAAGCAACACATTAATAGCATGATTCATGGTCCTACTAATAAATAGCATCGATTACATATAAGTTGAACGACTATCCAAACCAAAGAGACATACAAGTTCATTAAAGTTTAATTACAACATGAGCCAATCGATGTTTTAGAACTACACATAGCATCACTACTTTCGACTCGACTCAGGGACCGAAGCGTGGATGAAGCCGCCGTCTCTCGTGATGGTCATGAAATCGCGGGCGTTGTCAGCCTGCATTTGTAGCGTTGTGTCTATCTCACTGTTGGATGGTTGATATCTGAGGGAGAACTGCCCCGAGGTATGAAGGACATCTTGATGGATGATTTCCGCAAACTCCGACTGGATGCGAAAGAATTCTTGTCTGATGTCTGCGTCCTAGATTGCCGAGAAGCTTGCGGCCCAATCTTTGAGATTATTTGGTAGCAGAAGGTGATTATGGTCCCATACGATTGCCCGCATGTGATGGAGGGCGTAGTAGGCATCCTTACGACCGCCAGGCGGCTGCTTGACGCAGGGGAACATCGTAGTGTGGGCGAACACGTGCTTGCCGTACCTACGAACTGGCCTGGTGAAGGTGCCTCCAGATCTGGCGTAGCCGGCACTACTAGGAAAAGGCCTACTAGTGGCGCACCAGTTTTGCCTACTAATGGCGCACTACTGGTGCGCCACTAGTACCACACCACAAGTATTTTTTATTAATGGTGCGCCATTAGTATACCAGATACTAATGGCGCACCTGTAGTGCGCCATTAGTATGCCTAGAGGTGAGTGGCTTAATCTCGGGTCAAATCGCACTCCGTGGTCAGACTTCCCGAAAGGTCACCCACCCTCACACTACTCCAGCCCAAGCACGCTTAACTTCAGAGTTCTATCCAACCCCAGCACCAGCTCACTTCACAGGCACTTGTTGATATATCTAGCATATCAATCCTATTAAACCTTGTTGATGTTTAGGACTTTGTTCATGTTCATGAGTGTGATGAAATTTTGAAAAAATATTTCAAACTTCCGTTCATATTACGTATCATATTTTGAAAAAAAATCCCAAAAAAAATCGAAACTACTTTTTTTCTGTTACTAGTGGCGCACACCTAGCATACGGTGCGCCACTAGTAAGTTTGAATTTTTTTTGTCTCCAGATCTTAAAAGCCCCGTAACTTTTTTCTGTTAGGTTTTTGAGGATTTTGAAAATGTTTAACGGGGTTCCCCCGTTTAAATTCGGATGTAACTTTTCGAGTAGATGATTTTTCATATAGAAAACTTTTTAATCCGAGTTCGTATGCAAAAGTTATGCCCATTTTACAAATTCCAGAGAGATTTTGCAAATAAAGCCGAAATTCATATTTGTAAATTTTCCCAACAACCAGACCACATATCACATGGGAAACGTATTTTCTTTTATTTTTTTGACATTTTCATCATTTTCTTTTATTTTTTTTAAACTGAAAAGGCGGCCGGGGGGGGGGGGGTGCATGCGAGGGAATTTTTGGGCCAAGTTAGTAATGGCGCACCGTGGGAGTGCTGCGCCATTACTAGTTCAACTAGTAATGGCGCACCATTCCCACGGTGCGCCATTACTAGTTTTCAAAAAATATAAAAAAATTGAAAAAAATTACTAGTGGCGCACCGTGGATGTGGTGCGCCATTACTAGTTTAACTAGTAATGGCGCACTATCCCCTAGGGCGCCATTACTAGTTTTGAAAAAAAATATCTTGTTACTAATGGCGCACCGTGGATGTGGTGCGCCATTAGTATTTGGACACTAATGGTGCACCAACACATGGTGCGCCATTAGTATATAGTAGTGGAGCACCACATGTCTGGTGCGCCATTAGTGTCAATTTCATCTATAGCCCTTTTCCTAGTAGTGCGGGGAGAACATCATCAGGAACTTTCTTGATATTTGTGTAGTCTTTCTTCGACTGACGGTCTGAGTCGAAATACGTGGCCATGGAATGTTTCGGGCTTAAGAGGATGAGTGTGCAATGTGTGTCACTGCACAAAACACGGAATGTTAGAAAAAAAGAACGATCAAAATCTAAGAAATCACATGTTATGGGGCGGTGAGGGGATGACTTACTCGGGAAAGTAAGGCACGAGGAAGTTATCCTTATCTGGGTTTGCCAGAATGACGCCTTCGAGGTAAGAACCCGCGACTTGCCGGTCCCCAGCGTTGCCCAAGATCTTGGCACGCATGTAGAAGGGGTCGACTATCACGATGTCCGGGGTCTTGTCTCTAATGATCCGCATCTCCATACTCAGCGAAAATAGCCGAACGAAGGTGTAGTGCAGCGGATGAAGGTTAAACATAGCGAAGATGTCATCAAACCGCAGGACGATCATACCCCCAATGGCATTATCCACAAAGCCCTTGCCCTCTGGCACCTTGGCCACGAAAACCGGGTATGCCACATCATTCTCGGAGAGACGCCACTTCTCCATAGAAAGAACACTGTCATGCAGACTCCACATAGCACCGGTTGTAGCATTGAGCAGATTAGTCAGTAGCCTCGGCCTACCCGCCACATGCACCCTCCTCGAGATATCCTTAGGTGAAGGTGGACCGTCCTGATCACGGATCGTACTCGGTGTCGGCTGGCTGGCACCCTTGTTACTCTTTCTTTTTCGTCCCTTCTTCTTCTGATGTAATGGGATCGAGTTCTGCTCACAGACCGCCTTCTTGAGTGTGTTGGGGCTGATAATATTTGGCACCTGGGCTATCTGAGGCTCGGTGAAGGCGGCAGCTGGAGGCATCTCCTGAGAACTGAACGCCAGACGACGCCTGTTGCAATTTGGTTTCTCCGCGGTACCAGCATGATCGCGGTCGTGTTTTTCAGGGTTCGGTTCTTGAGAAGGAGGCCCGAAGAATTCGTCACCGTACCCATGTTTGGAAAAGTACTTATCAACGTTGGTAAATGTACCATCGTCGTTGTCGTTGTCGTCCGGATCCTGTGCCACATGCATGTTCGGATCCTGTGCCATAGGGATGTCTAGCATGTCCGGTAGCGTTGCGGAGGTCTTGCCATGGCTTGGCGCCGGCACGACTGGCAGTGTTGTCTGTGGGGTGGTGTCCCTCGCCCCAAATGAATCTGGCTCTTCGGCCAAAGCAGGGGCCAGCTTACGCAGGCGCTGAGGGTCATCACATCATCTTCGTCGGCCCTAGCGGGTCGAATCGGAGGTAACAACTCGACGCAGCCTGGCAGCACCCGAACCAGTTCAACCCTATACACGGTGGGTGGCATCGGATTACCGTGGAACACGGGGTTGCCCGGTTGAACGATTTTGCCCTTGGCGACATCGATCAACTCGCCGCCCACGAAGTGCAGGAGAGTGCATGGAACATCGGCGGCGCCCTGCGAAAACATGTAGGGTGCCAGGGATGCCCAGTTAAATGCAAAGAGATGAAGTCATCGGCTGAGAGGCTTAATTAGTTACCGTGATGGTGTCGAGCTCGGCTAATGTCAAGGCACCGCCAACGGCGAGCGTGCAACTGACGGAGGGGCTGCTTGCTGCCGAGGTGCCGACCGGCGTACACCCGGGTGCATTAAGCTCCAATGCCCATGCCGGCATCGGAGACACCAATACCACCCCCGCCGGAGACACCAATGGCACCGCCTGCGCATTGTGTGAGTTGCTGGCCGTAAAGTTGGGAACCGGGGGCGGCCCCTATTGGCCGCCCACAATCCACGTCGTCGGCCCCTAAATCAAGGTAGGCACAATGGCGGTGAGCATCGATCCCAGTTGTTGTTGCACTTGCTCTTGGACAATCTCCGGAATGCGCGCCACTTGTGCCTTGAGTTCTTGAACCTCGCGCGACTGGCTTTCCGAGCTGGTCTTTCTCTCCTTTCGCCCACCACCGTTATAGTATGACGACCATTTTGTGGACAAGCCTTTGTCGGCCACATGACCAGCTGACGATGGCTTACTGAGCTTATCCTTGTTTTTCATTACGTTCAACGCCCTATTTAGAGTGCTGTCCCAAGGGGTGCTCTGAGACGACCCCGCGCTACTACTTTCAGTCTCCTGCGGAAGGAATGTGAACCATTTAGAATTTTGGCTTCATTAATTAGAATGCAACCATATGGAGCTAATTACGCGGGGGTGTATTCCTAACCAGAACAAGCTCAAGCGCCCTGGTCTTCGGATCCGTGGTAAGCTCCTTTGTTACCGGGTCCTCCTTGTACTGGGCCCTGACATAGTTCCTGGTCTGCTTGTCACGGTATTTCTCGAAGCGGGGCGATAGGCCTTGCTCAGCACGCTCTGTGTCCTCCTTGTCCCATATAGACTCCGCCACTCTGTAACCGTCGGGACCGAGTTTGTGTTCCCCTAAGTTCAAATCTCACATTTCTTTCCCCCACTGACTTGATTCAGAGGTTGCGCTGCTCTCGCACTTGATCTTGAACTCCTTGTAGTCATCTTCGCTGATCGAAGGATTTTTCGCCTTGATCTTCTCATAACTATCACCTTTGTCAATCATTCTCTTCACCGCGCTTCTCCAAGTAGACAGGGCCGTGCTCATCGTCATGAGGGCGGCACTGTTCACTTTATTCCCTGAGAGGCGTGTGTTTGCAAAGTCAGCGGGGAACTTGTATCGTTCGTGCAGCTTTGTGAAGAGGAGGCTACGCAAATTCCCTCGGTCCTTATGCCTTAGGTTCTCGGTGTTGATCGAGACGGTGCTCCGGAGAATGCACCCGAGATGAAGCGAGTACACCTTGACTAATTCTTTGGGCGCCGATGGATGCCCGTCGGAGTTCACTTGAGTAAATTCCTCCTTGACGGTGCGGAGCATGTTCGGGCGCCGGTCGTTCCGTTACCTCTTCGGTTGGCTGCCATCTGTGCGTGCGTTGCCATCATCAGTGGTGGCATCCTCGGTGGCACCATCAGTGGTGTCATCCCCGATGCCACTAGGGGTTGTGTAGTCAGGATCGGTGTCTTCCACGCGGTCCTCATAACGATGAGGTTCTTCCTCCATCTCTTGGGACAGTTCCCAGAATTGCTTGCCCGAACCGCCGGCCTCATTGTTGTGGGCCATGTTTCGCTCTAAATAGGAAAAAAGTTTGGTCAAAAAGTTGGTTATTGTCAAGGAACAAGATCTCATCATTTAGGGTTTGTGAGGAATTATCATGGTCTCATCATTTAGGGTTTGTCGACACCGAGGCATCCTAAAAGCTAAGGTTTTATCATTTAGGGTTTGTCGACGCCGAGGCACCCTAAAAGCCTAAGATTTCATCATTTAGGTTCTTATCGACACCGAGGCACCCTAAAAGCCAAGGTTTTATCATTTAGGGTTTGCCGACGTTGAGGCACCCTAAATGCTAAGTTAAGTTTTTATCATTTAGGGTTTATCGATGTTGAGGCATCCTAGGTTGACTGATATATATGGGTATCTTCTAATAATATACCCAATCAAGAAAAGGGAAGGAGAATTCTAAGTTGGGCCTAATCACTTGGCTCTATTGCCACCTATGGCAGTTGCTTTTTCGTCTGTCCACACATGAATTCGTCATATGTGTTTAATGCAGCAAGAATAAAGGGGCAGTTGATCCTACTTAATTTAAGTACTAAGATACCCCGGCCCATGCATTAGTCGCAAGTACCCCATATGTCCTATTTTTTAGCAAAGTCATGCTAAAATTCATGGAAAATTTCAGCATGACCTTTGCTGAAAATAGGACATATGGAGTACCCGAATTTGCCAGAACGGAAGTTAATCGACATTCCGGCAAACTCAAGGGCCTCTTGGGGTACAGCAGCAGCATCACAAGTTGACAAAATTCCCAAGTAGTACAGGAGCAGCATCACAAGTAGTACCAATGAACATATAGTCCAGCAAGTTGAAAAAGCTAAAGTTCTCAGCATGAAGTAAATAAGAGTATCCAGAATAGTTATTTGCTTGATCTCAAGTTTGACATATACGATAGTGATAGATGTAAGGAGCAGAACAATGCCAAAGCCATAACCTCAAATCCAGAACAAATAAAAACACAAACTACAAATTGATGCGATCTAAATATACTTTTCCCTTAGAACAAAATAGCACTGTGATTTACAATGTAATTACTTTGAATATAACACTGTGATTACTCTAAAATTACACTGTAAATAAAATGGAATTACATTCATGAAGCTGCTGTAAACTTAGATGCAATACTGCACAAAACATAGAAAAACAGAAGAAATGGTTTTAAAATGGATGCAAATACTACCCAAGAAAGACAAAACACAAAGAATAGGGTTCCAAAATGCTTGCAGATCCAACATTTGCACTGCAAATACACTGAAAAAAATAATGTAATTAACCTGAAATTGCACTGCAATTGTAGTGATTATAAAACTAGCAATCTCAGAGTTACAGTAAAAGTTGCAATGTTATTACCCATGGAATTATACTGTAACAACACTGTAGTGTCACTGCTCTATAATTTCAGAGGAACTAGAGTTATGAAGCTGTTGTAACTTAGATGCAGTTACTACCTAAAAACGCACACCATATAGGAAAAAAGCCAGCAGAATCAGAAATCACAAGTCAAGGGCTCCAGCCTCCAGGCCATCAGCTAGTAAATCGACAGGGCAATTGAGTTTTGAGTCCAGCACTACATCCACGCACTGACCACTAGAGCTGCAACATAATTGCCAGCAAAATCCACCGCTAAGACCACACATACACCTACATCAAACACCAGGGAATCGAATGAAACCACCAGATCTAGAAGAATCCCCACTACATCAAACACCACAAGATTAATTTGTAGTATGTCAATGTGCTGCTTTATGGGGCACTTAACATGTAACTAGATTTTCTAAATTTTGAAATTTTAGTTTTGATTATGCATATCACCGTTTTTCATCTAAAATGTGTAGTACTTTCATATTTATGGGCACCACAGAATTTCAAAATTTTACTATGGGGCATTATATTTCTATAGAAGTACTACACATGTTGTTTTTGTTAAACATGCAATATGTTACAGAGAAAGAGGAGGCGCATTGGTCACTTGGCATGGGCCAGTTGTGATTCATGTAATCTTCTTCAGTTGTACTAGTACTTACATTAGTTCTCCCCTCCCATCGATCGACTAGTGATGTGCATATGGTTTCTTTTCTTAAGGCCAGCCATGGGATAAATTCATGCCCACACTCTTGTTCGCCCAGGTTCAGAGTTTCAGACATAGTGCATATATAGAGTTTCAGGCATACATACGTTCACTGGTAAAGTGAGTCGCTGGCCTAGCTACACGTAGCTCTACGATGCCTATGTAAATACCCAGCACATTCAGATTGCCCCGGGGACTGACGCCACCATGATCCTAGAGCATCTTCAAGGGCTATGCAACAAATGTTGTTTAGGTCCAATTTTGTAGAAGGGGGAGAGGGGAAGCTCATCGGGTGGCTCAAGGAGGCCGGCGAGAGCTTAGTAGCAGCAGAGGGTGGTGGTGCCCGAGGGGGAAGACGAGGGCGATGCAGCGGAGACAAGCTCGAGGTCAGGGTCGGGGAGGACGAAGCGGAGCTCGTGGACTTGTCGCCGAGGTACGGGGACGGCGATGGCCGCGGCTAACACGGCGGCGAGGGGGAAGACGAGGGCAATGCAGCGGAGACGAGCTCGAGGCCGGGGTCGGGGAGGACGAAGCGGAGCTCGTGGACTTGCCACCGAGGTGCGGGGACGGCGATGGTCGCGGCTAACACGGCGGCGAGGCTCGGGATCTGGCGGAGAAGGCGAGCGAGGGAGAGGGCGAGCATGGTGGCGCGGCTATGGCGTCGGGCCGGGGACGACGACCGGGCAGCGGAAGGAGGGGGTGCGCGTGAGGGTGTGGCGAGGGGGGAAAGAGGATCTGGCGAGGGAGGGACGAAGGGATCGAGCGAATTAGCTAGGGGGGAAGATTACTAATGGCGCACCCCCTGGCGGTGCGCCAATACTATGTTTTTTTGATAGCAATGGCGCACCCCCAAGTGGTGCGCCATAAGTAATCTTTTTTTAGATAGCAATGGTGCACCACCCAGTGGTGCGCCATAAGTAGCTTTTTTTGCATAGCAATGGCGCACCAGCTAGCGGTGCGCCATAAGTAATTTTTTTAATTATTTTTTGTTGCATCTAATAATTTTGTAGAAAATGAATATGAATATGAAACAGTAATAAATTTTTATAAAAACAGTAATAATTTTTTAAAAAATATCATCAAATTTGTTATTTGAAATTATTTATGAATATGAAAAAATATCATCAAATTTTTTATTTGAAATATCATCAAATTTGTTATTTGAAAATATAATAAAATTTGTTTTTTTGGATTTTTAGTTGCATTCATTTGTGACGGTGGAGCAGGGGAGGGTGCGGGGGGTCGTCGGCGGCGGTGGAGCGGGGGAGGATGTGGTGGGTCGCCGGCGGCGGTGAAGCGGGGGAGGGTGCGGTGGGTCATCGGCGGCGGTGGAGCGGGGGAGGGTGCGGGGGGTCATCGGCGGCGGTGGAGCGGGGGAGGGTGCGGGGGGTGCTCGGCGGTGAGGGAGATCTGGCAAGGGGTAATAGCAATCGAGATGGAGGGGGATCGAGATCGGGTGTCGTCATGAATATTCAATATTTTTTCATATTGAATATGAAAAAATATCATCAAATTTGAAAAAATATTCATCAATTCAAAAAGTGCCCATGAAATTTAAAAATATTCATGAGTTCAAAAAGTGCCCATGAAATACAATCGAGAAATGAAGGCTGCAATTTAAATACAATCGATCTTAGCTAGCTATCTCTTCACAATCTTCTTGCCCTTATTTTTCGTAAATGGAGTTCTTCTCTTGAACGGACATCCTTTAGGTAGGGTGGTCCTGCTTCTTCTTGTGGTGTATGCTGCTACTTCATCGTCGTCGTCATGTTCCATCTTCGGGTCGCCGTACTTGTCGAAGTCTTGCTCATTGGCGACTCCATCCATTCCGATGATCTTCCTTTTGCCTCTCCTCACGACAACACGAATAGGCTTTGACGGGTCGGTAATGAAGAAGCATTGGTCCACTTGGGAAGCCAGTACCCATGGCTCATTTTTCGCGGTGACGTTTGCGCCTGCGGTCTTGGATTTGGCTTCGGGTATAACCATGGTGGTGAAATACCGGTCTTCTTTTATGACGCTCTTGGCCCATCTAACACGGAACATCGGGACCTTCTCTCCAGCATAGCTCAGCTCCCAGATCTCCTCGATCCTTCCGTAGTATCTGTCCTTGTCGTTACCGGTGTAGGATTCCATCGTTACCCCGGAGTTCTGATAACCATCGCTCTTCATGTCCTTGTCCTCGGTGTAGAATGTGTAGCCGTTGATATCGTACGCCTCATAGGTCATCAGGTTGTGCTCGGCGCCCTGTGACAAGGCGAATATGAGTTTTCTTCCGCGGAAGAATCCTCATGTAAAGGGTACGACAGAAGCTTCTTCTTGAACCAATGCGTGAAACATGAGTTGTGCTCTTTGATTATATCTCCGTCCGTCCTCTGTTGGCCTCGGTCATTGTACGTCTTCTCAATAAAGGCTTTGTGCTCTACCACCCAAGGATCGACCACGCCTATGTGTTGTAGCGCGACTAGGTTTGCTCTTTCAAAGTCGGCGAGTCGACCCTCCAAGTCGACATGCATTTCGCGGCGACCCTCGCGGTGACCCCATCCAGCGAGCCTGCCGAGGTGCCTGTTGACGGGCAGACCAACGGGGTTCTCGATGCCTAGATAATTCGTGCAGTAGGAGATGCACTCTTCGGTCAGAAAGCCCCTGGCTATGCTTCCCTCTGGACGTGACATGTTGCGAATGTATCCTTTGATGACACCATTCATCCTTTCGAACGACATCATGCTGTGCAGGAACGTCGGCCCGAGTTGGATGATATCCTCCACGATATGGACCAGCAGATGCACCATAACGTCGAAGAATGCGGGCGGGAAGTACATCTCAAGCTCGCATAGTATCACCACGATCTCTTCCTGTAGCCTTCTGAGTTGCCTCACGCCAACCGACTTTCGAGAGATGACGTCGAAAAAGTTGCATAGGCCAAATAGCATTTCACGGACGTGCGCGTCCATGATCCCACGGATTACAACTGGAAGTATCTGCGTCATCGGCATGTGACAGTCATGAGACTTCATCCCGCTGAACTTCTGCTTCGCTGGGTCTAGGTATCTTCTTATCTTTCCCGCGTAACCGTAAGGAAGTTTTACTCCTACGAGGCAGGTGAAAAACTACTCGATCTCCTCATGACTTAGAGTGAAGCACACGGGAGGGTAGTCATTTCCGGTCTTCTTGGCCTTTTGGCCTTTGCGACGACTTTCCGTGTCCTGCTTCGCCTCATCATCATCATCATTAGCGTGAAGCTCCTCCCTGATGCGCATTGATTTCAAGTCTGCCCTTGCTTTCGGCCCATCTTTGGTCCTCTCCGGCATGTTGAGCAGGGCACCAAGCAGACTCTCGCACACGTTCTTCATGATATGCATGACATCAAGGCTGTGAGGCACACGGTGGATCTTCCAGTACGGCAAGTCCAAGAAAACAGACCTCGTTTTCCATACCTTCAGCAGCGGCTCTGGCGCCTTTTGCTTCTTTCCCGGCTCTGGCGCCTTTTGCTTCTTTCCCGGCAGTGGGCAATCTTTCCAATTTTTCAACAGCTCATCTATTTCCTCGCCGCCCCTCGTACGCGGGCGTCTTCGGGGTTTAGTTTCACCATCAAACAGATCCTTGCGTTTTATCCATGGGTCATCGTCGCGAAACCACCTTCGATGTCCCATGAACACGGTTTTTGAAGACCCGGGATCTCTATCTAGCTGGCGATACATTGTGTCATCCATGCACCTGACGCATCCAGAAAATCCATGGACCACCTACCCCACGATATATCCGTAACCGAGATAGTCGTGCACCGTCGTGAGCAGTGTGGCTCTCATAGGGAAATATTCTTTCTCTGCGGCATCCCACGTATTGGCTGGCGTTTTCCACAGCGTGTCTAGCTCCTCTTTCAGCAGCCCTAGAAACAGATTGATGTCGTTCCCTGGTTGTTTCAGCCCTTCAATTAGCATACTCATGTGAATGTACTTCCTCTTCATGCACAACCAGGGGGAAGGTTGTACATCCACACAAACATAGGCCAGGTGCTATGTGTGCTTCTCTGGCTGCCAAACGAATTGACCCCATCGGTGCTCGCGCCCAGCACGATGTTCCTTTTGGGGAACATAGTAATTTCAAAAAAATTCCTACGCACACGCAAGATCATGGTGATGCATAGCAACGAGAGGGGGAGAGTGTGATCTACGTACCCTTGTAGGTCGACAACGGAAGCGTTAACTTGGTTGATGTAGTCGTACGTCTTCACGGCCCGACCGATCAAGCACCGAAACTACGGCACCTCCGAGTTCTAGCACACGTTCAGCTCGATGACGATCCCCGGACTCCGATCCAGCAAAGTGTCGGGGAAGAGTTCCGTCAGCACGACGGTGTGGTGACGATCTTGATGTACTATTATCGCAGGGCTTCGCCTAAGCACCGCTACAATGTTATCGAGGACTATGGTGGAAGGGGGCACCGCACACGGCTAAGAATATGATCACGTGGATCAACTTGTGTCCCTAGGGGTGCTCCTGCCTCCGTATATAAAGGTTCAAGGGAGGAGGGCCGGCCGGCCATCATAGGGCGCGCCAGGAGGAATCCTACTAGGACTCCCCCCCTTTCCTAGTTGGAATAGGATTCGCGGAGGGGGGGAAAGAGGAGAGAGAAGAGGAAGGGGGCCCGACCCCCTCTCCTTGTCCTATTCAGACCAAGGGGGGAGGGGCGCGCGGCCCATCTCTGGCCACCTCTCCTCTTTTCCACTAAGGCCCACTAAGGCCCATATACCTCCCGGGGGGATTCCGGTAACCTCCCGGTAATCCGGTAAATCCTGATTTCACCCGGAACACTTCCGATATCCAAACATAGGCTTCCAATATATCAATCTTTATGTCTCGACCATTTCGAGACTCCTCGTCATGTCCGTGATCACATCCGGGACTCCGAACAACCTTCGATACATCAAAACGCATAAACTCATAATATAACTGTCATCGAAACCTTAAGCGTGCGGACCCTACGGGTTCGAGAACAATGTAGACATGACCGAGACACGTCTCCGGTCAATAACCAATAGCAGAACCTGGATGCTCATATTGGCTCCTACATATTCTACGAAGATCTTTATCGGTCAGACCCATACGTTGTTCCCTTTGTCATCGGTATGTTACTTGCCCGAGATTCGATCGTCGGTATCCTATACCTAGTTCAATCTCGTTACCGGCAAGTCTCTTTACTCGTTATGTAATACATCATCCCACAACTAACTCATTAGTTGCAATGCTTGCAAGGCTTAAGTGATGTGCATTACCGAGAGGGCCCAGAGATACCTCTCCGACAATCGGAGTGACAAATCCTAATCTCAAAATACGCCAACCCAACATGTACCTTTGGAGACACCTGTAGAGCTCCTTTATAATCACCCAGTTACATTGTGACGTTTGGTAGCACACAAAGTGTTCCTCCGGCAAACGGGAGTTGCATAATCTCATAGTAATAGGAACATGTATAAGTCATGAAGAAAGCAATAGCAACATACTAAACGATCGGGTGCTAAGCTAATGGAATGGGTCATGTCAATCAGATCATTCAACTAATGATGTGATCCCGTTAATCAAATAACAACTCTTTGTCCATGGTTAGGAAACATAACCATCTTTGATTAATGAGCTAGTCAAGTAGAGGCATACTAGTGACACTCTGTTTGTCTATGTATTCACACATGTATTATGTTTCCGGTTAATACAATTCTAGCATGAATAATAAACTTTAATCATGATATAAGGAAATAAATAATAACTTTATTATTGCCTCTAGGGCATATTTCCTTCAGTCTCCCACTTGCACTAGAGTCAATAATCTAGATTACACAGTAATGATTCTAACACCCATGGAGCCTTGGTGCTGATCATGTTTTGCTCGTGGAAGAGGCTTAGTCAATGGGTCTGCAACATTCAGATCCGTATGTATCTTGCAAATCACTATGTCTCCCACCTGGACTAGATCCCAGATGGAATTGAAGCGTCTCTTGATGTGTTTGGTTCTCTTGTGAAATCTGGATTCCTTCGCCAAGGCAATTGCACCAGTATTGTCACAAAAGATTTTCATTGGACCCGATGCACTAGGTATGACACCTAGATCGGATATGAACTCCTTCATCCAGACTCCTTTGTTTGCTGCTTCCGAAGCAGCTATGTACTCCGCTTCACATGTAGATCCCGCCACGACGCTTTGGTTAGAACTGCACCAACTGACAGCTCCACCGTTTAATGTAAACACGTATCCGGTTTGCGATTTAGAATCGTCTGGATCAGTGTCAAAGATTGCATCAACGTAACCGTTTATGATGAGCTCTTTGTCACCTCCATATACGAGAAACATATCCTTAGTCCTTTTCAGGTACTTCAGGATGTTCTTGACCGCTGTCCAGTGATCCACTCCTGGATTACTTTGGTACCTCCCTACTAGACTTATAGCAAGGCACACATCAGGTCTGGTACACAGCATTGCATACATGATAGAGCCTATGGCTGAAGCACAGGGAACATCTTTCATTTTTCTCTATCTTCTGCAGTGGTCGGGCATTGAGTCTGACTCAACTTCACACCTTGTAACACAGGCAAGAACCCTTTCTTTGCTTGATCCATTTTGAACTTCTTCAAAATCTTGTCAAGGTATGTGCTTTGTGAAAGTCCAATTAAACGTCTTGATCTATCTCTATAATCTTTATGCCTAATATGTAAGCAGCTTCACCGAGGTCTTTCATTGAAAAACTCTTATTCAAGTATCCCTTTATGCTATCCAGAAATTCTATATCATTTCCAATCAGTAATATGTCATCCACATATAATATCAGAAATGCTACAGAGCTCCCACTCACTTTCTTGTAAATACAGGCTTCTCCAAAAGTCTGTATAAAACCAAATGCTTTGATCACACTATCAACGTGTTTATTCCAACTCCGGGAGGCTTGCACCAGTCCATAAATGGATCGCTGGAGCTTGCACACTTTGTTAGCTCCCTTTGGATCGACAAAACCTTCCGGTTGCATCATATACAACTCTTCTTCCAGAAATCCATTCAGGAATGCAGTTTTGACATCCATCTGCCAAATTTCATAATCATAAAATGCGGCAATTGCTAACATGATTCAGACAGACTTAAGCATCGCTACGGGTGAGAAGGTCTCATCGTAGTCAACCCCTTGAACTTGCCGAAACCCTTTTGCGACAAGTCGAGCTTTGTAGACAGTAATGTTACCGTCGGCGTCAGTCTTCTTCTTGAAGATCCATTTATTCTCAATTGCTTGCCGATCATCGGGCAAGTCAACCAAAGTCCATACTTTGTTCTCATACATGGATCCCATCTCAGATTTCATGGCTTCAAGCCATTTTGCAGAATCTGGGCTCACCATCGCTTCTTCATAGTTCGTAGGTTCATCATGATCTAGTAGCATGACTTCCAGAACAGGATTACCGTACCACTCTGGCGCGGATCTCACTCTAGTTGATCTACGAGGTTCAGTAGTATCTTGTTCTGAAGTTTCATGATCATCATCATTAGCTTCCTCACTAATTGGTGTAGGTGTCACAGAAACAGGTTTCTGTGATGTAGTACTTTCCAATAAGGGAGTAGGTACAGTTACCTCGTCAAGTTCTACTTTCCTCCCACTCACTTCTTTCGAGAGAAACTCCTTCTCCAGAAAGTTTCCGAACTTAGCAACAAAAGTCTTGCCTTCGGATCTGTGATAGAAGGTGTATCCAATAGTCTCCTTTGGATATCCTATGAAGACACATTTCTCCGATTTGGGTTCGAGCTTATCAGGTTGAAGCTTTTTCACATAAGCATCGCAGCCCCAAACTTTCAGAAACGACAACTTTGGTTTCTTGCCAAACCATAGTTCATAAGGCGTCGTCTCAACAGATTTTGATGGTGCCCTATTTATGTTGGAAATATGCCCTAGAGGCAATAATAAATTAGTTATTGTTATATTTCCCTGTTCATGATAATCGTTTATTATCCATGCTAGAATTGTATTGATAGGAAACTCAGATACATGTGTGGATACATAGACAACACCATGTCCATAGTAAGCCTCTAGTTGACTAGCTCGTTGATCAATAGATGGTTACGGTTTCCTGACCATGGACATTGGATGTCATTGATAACGGGATCACATCATTAGGAGAATGATGTGATGGACAAAGACCCAATCCTAAGCCTAGCACAAGATCATGTAGTTCATATGCTGAAGCTTTTCTAATGTCAAGTATCATTTCCTTAGACCATGAGATTGTGCAACTCCCGGATACCGTAGGAGTGCTTTGGGTGTACCAAACGTCACAACGTAACTGGGTGACTATAAAGGTGCACTACGGGTATCTCCAAAGTGTCTGTTGGGTTGGCACGAATCGAGACTGGGATTTGTCACTCCGTGTAAACGGAGAGGTATCTATGGGCCCACTCGGTAGGACATCATCATAATGTGCACAATGTGATCAAGGAGTTGATCACGGGATGATGTGTTACGGAACGAGTAAAGAGACTTGCCGGTAACGAGATTGAACAAGGTATCGGGATACCGACGATCGAATCTCGGGCAAGTATCGTACCGATAGACAAAGGGAATTGTATACGGGATTGATTAAGTCCTTGACATCGTGGTTCATCCGAAGAGATCATCGTGGAGCATGTGGGAGCCAACATGGGTATCCAGATCCCGCTATTGGTTATTGGCCAGAGAACGTCTCGGTCATGTCTGCATGGTTCCCGAACCCGTAGGGTCTACACACTTAAGGTTCGGTGACGCTAGGGTTATAGAGATATTAGTATGCGGTAACCCGAAAGTTATTTGGAGTCCCGGATGAGATCCCGGATGTCACGAGGAGTTCCGGAATGGTCCGGAGGTAAAGAATTATATATAGGAAGTGCTATTTCGGCTATCGGGACAAGTTTCGGGGTCACCGGTATTGTACCAGGACCACCGGAAGGGTCCCGGGGGTCCACCGGGTGGGGCCACCTGCCCCGGGGGGCCACATGGGCTGTAGGGGGTGCGCCTTGGCCTATATGGGCCAAGGGCACCAGTCCCAAGAGGCCCATGCGCCAAGAGAAGAGGGAAAGGAAGAGTCCTAAAGGGGGAAGGCACCTCCGAGGTGCCTTGGGGAGGAGGGACTCCTCCCTTGGCCACACCCTTCCTTGGAGGGAGGGCCAAAGGCTGCGCCCCCCCTCTCCCTTGGCCCTATATATAGTGGGGGGAAGGGAGGGCAGCAACACCTAAGCCCTGGCGCCTCCCTCTCCCTCCCATGACACATCTCCCTCCTCCCGCAGCGCTTGGCGAAGCCCTGTTGGAATCCCGCTACTTCCACCACGCCGTCGTGCTGCTGGATATCCATCAACCTCTCCTCCCCCCTTGCTGGATCAAGAAGGAGGAGATGTCGCTGCTCCGTACGTGTGTTGAACGCGGAGGTGCCGTCCGTTCGGTGCTAGGATCATCGGTGATTTGGATCACGACGAGTACGACTCCATCAACCCCGTTCTCTTGAACGCTTCCACGCGCGATCTACAAGGGTATGTAGATCCACTCCTCCCTCGTTGCTAGATGACTCCATAGATTGATCTTGGTGACACGTAGGAAAATTTTGAATTATTGCTACGTTCCCCTACAATTTAATGTGAATGCGGCCGTCTCTAGAGCGTATCCCCAAAACGATAGCGGTAAATCAGTAAGAGACATCATAGATCGCACCATATCTAGTAAAGTACGATTACGACGTTCGGACACACCATTACGCTGTGGTGTTCCGGGTGGCGTGAGTTGCGAAACTATTCCACAATTTTTCAAATGTACACCAAACTCGTAACTCAAATATTCTCCTCCACGATCAGATCATAGAAACTTTATTTTCTTGTTACGATGATTTTCAACTTCACTCTGAAATTCTTTGAACTTTTCAAATGTTTTAGACTTGTGTTTCATTAAGTAGATATACCCATATCTGCTTTAGTCATCTGTGAAGGTGAGAAAATAACGATATCCGCCACGAGCCTCAACGTTCATCGGACCACATACATCTGTATGTATGATTTCCAACAAATCTATTGCTCTCTCCATAGTACTGGAGAATGGTGTTTTTGTCATCTTACCCATAAGGCACGGTTCTCAAGTACCAAGTGATTCATAATCAAGTGGTTCCAAAAGCCCATCGGTATGGAGTTCTTCATGCGCTTTATACCGATATGACCTAAACGGTAGTGCCACAAATAAGTTGCACTATCATTATCAACTCTGCATCTTTTGGCTTCAACATTATGAATATGTGTGTTACTACTATCGAGATTCAATAAGAATAGACCACTCTTCAAGGGTGCATGACCATAAAAGATATTACTCATATAAATAGAACAACCATTATTCTCTGATTTAAATGAATAACCGTCTCGCATCAAACAAGATCCAGATATAATGTTCATGCTTAACGCTGGCACCAAATAACAATTATTTAGGTCTAATATTAATCCCGAAGGTAGATGTAGAGGTAGCGTGCCGACCGTGATCACATCGACTTTGGAACTGTTTCCCACGCGCATCGTCACCTCGTCCTTAGCCAATCTTCGCTTAATTCGTAGTCCCTGTTTCGAGTTGCAAATATTAGCAACAAAACCAGTATCAAATACCCAGGTGCTACTGCGAGCATTAGTAAGGTACACATAAATAACATGTATATCACATATACCTTTGTTCACCTTGCCATCCTTCTTATCCGCCAAATACTTGGGGCAGTTCCACTTCCAGTGACCAGTCTGCTTGCAGTAGAAGCACTTAGTTTCAGGCTTAGGTCCAGACTTGGGTTTCTTCTACTGGGCAGCAACTTGCTTGTTGTTCTTCTTGAAGTTCCCCTTCTTCTTCCCTTTGCCCTTTTTCTTGAAACTAGTGGTCTTGTTGACCATCAACACTTGATGCTCCTTTTTGATTTCTACCTCCGCAGCTTTCAGCATTGCGAAGAGCTCGGGAATAGTCTTATTCATCCCTTGCATATTATAGTTCATCACGAAGCTCTTGTAGCTTGGTGGCAGTGATTGGAGAATTCTGTCAATGACGCAATCATTTGGAAGATTAACTCCCATTTGAATCAAGTGATTATGATACCCAGACATTTTGAGTATATGCTCACTGACAGAACTGTTCTCCTCCATCTTGCAGCTATAGAACTTATTGGAGACTTCATATCTCTCAATCGGGCATTTGCTTGAAATATTAAATTCAACTCCTGGAACATCTCATATGCTCCATGACGTTCAAAACGTCGTTGAAGTCCCGGTTCTAAGCCGTAAAGCATGGCACACTGAACTATCGAGTAGTCATCAGCTTTGCTCTGCCAGACGTTCACAACATCTGGTGTTGCTCCAGCAGCAGGCCTGGCACCCAGCGGTGCTTCCAGGACGTAATTCTTCTGTGCAGCAATGAGGATAATCCTCAAGTTACGGACCCAGTCCGTGTAATTGCTACCATCATCTTTCAACTTTGCTTTCTCAAGGAACGCATTAAAATTTAACGGAACAACAGCACGGGCCATTTATCTACAATCATACATAAACAAGCAAGATACTATCAGGTACTAAGTTCATGATAAATTTAGGTTCAATTAATCATATTACTTAAAGAACTCCCATTTAGATAGACATCTCTCTAATCCTCTAAGTGATTAGGTGATCCAAATCAACTAAACCATGTCCGATCATCACGTGAGATGGAGTAGTTTCATTGGTGAACATCACTATGTTGATCATATCTACTATTATATGATTCACGCTCGACCTTTCGGTCTCCGTGTTCCGAGGCCATATCTGTATATGCTTGCTCGTCAAGTATAACCTGAGTATTCCGCGTGTGCAACTGTTTTGCACCCGTTGTATTTGAACGTAGAGCCTATCACACCCGATCATCACGTGGTGTCTCAGCACGAAGAACTTTCGCAACGGTGCATACTCAGGGAGAACACTTCTTGATAATTAGTGAGAGATCATCTTATAATGCTACCGTCAATCAAAGCAAGATAAGATGCATAAAAGATAAACATCACATGCAATCAATATAAGTGATATGATATGGCCATCATCATCTTGTGCTTGTGATCTCCATCTCCGAAGCACCGTCGTGATCACCATCGTCACCGGCGCGACACCTTGATCTCCATCGTATCGTTGTCGTCTCGCCAATCTTATGCTTCCTACGACTATCGCTACCGCTTAGTGATAAAGTAAAGCATTACAGCGCGATTGCATTGCATACAATAAAGCGACAACCATATGGCTCCTGCCAGTTGCCGATAACTCGGTTACAAAACATGATCATCTCATACAATAAAATTTAGCATCATGTCTTGACCATATCACATCACAACATGCCCTGCAAAAACAAGTTAGACGTCCTCTACTTTGTTGTTGCATGTTTTACGTGGCTGCTACGGGCTTAAGCAAGAACCAATCTTACCTACGCATCAAAACCACAATGATAGTTTGTCAAGTTGGTGCTGTTTTAACCTTCACAAGGACCGGGTGTAGCCACACTCGGTCGGTTCAACTAAAGTTGGAGAAACTGTCACCCGCAAGCCACCTATGTGCAAAGCACGTCGAGAGAACCGGTCTCGCATAAGCGTACACGTAATGTTGGTCCAGGCCGCTTCGTCCAACAATACCGCCGAACCAAAGTATGACATGCTGGTAAGCAGTATGAGTTATATCGCCCACAACTCACTTGTGTTCTACTCATGCAAATAACATCAACATATAAAACCTAGGCTCGGATGCCACTGTTGGGGAACGTAGTAATTTCAAAAAAATTCCTACGCACACGCAAGATCATGGTGATGCATAGCAACGAGAGGGGGAGAGTGTGATCTACGTACCCTTGTAAATCGACAACGGAAGCGTTAACTTGGTTGATGTAGTCGTACGTCTTCACGGCCCGACCGATCAAGCACCGAAACTATGGCACCTCCGAGTTCTAGCACACGTTCAGCTCGATGACGATCCTCGGACTCCGGTCCAGCAAAGTGTCGGGGAAGAGTTCCGTCAGCACAACGGCGTGGTGACGATCTTGATGTACTACTGTCGCAGGGCTTCGCCTAAGCACCGCTACAATGTTATCGAGGACTATGGTGGAAGGGGGCACCGCACACAGCTAAGAATATGATCACGTGGATCAACTTGTGTCCCTAGGGGTGCTCCTGCCTCCGTATATAAAGGTTCAAGGGAGGGGGCCGGCCAGCCATCATAGGGCACGCTAGGAGGAGTCCTACTCCCTCCGGGAGTAGGACTCCCCCCCTTTCCTAGTTGGAATAGGATTCGCGGAGGGGGGAAAAGAGGAGAGAGAAGAGGAAGGGGGGCCGGCCCCCTCTCCTTGTCCTATTCGGACCAAGGGGGGGAGGGGCGCGCAGCCCATCTCTGGCCACCTCTCCTCTCTTCCACTAAGGCCCACTAAGCCCCATATACCTCCCGGGGGGTTCCGGTAACCTCCCGGTAATCCGGTAAAATCCCAATTTCACCCGGAACACTTCCGATATCCAAACATAGGCTTCCAATATATCAATATTTATGCCTCGACCATTTCGAGACTCCTCGTCATGTCCGTGATCACATCCGGGACTCCGAACAACCTTTGGTACATCAAAACGCATAAACTCATAATATAACTGTCATCGAAACCTTAAGCGTGCGGACCCTACGGGTTCGAGAACAATGTAGACATGACCGAGACACATCTCCGGTCAATAACCAATAGCGGAACCTGGATGCTCATATTGGCTCCTACATATTCTACGAAGATCTTTATCGGTCAGACCGCATAACATCATACGTTGTTCCCTTTGTCATCGGTATGTTACTTGCCCGAGATTCGATCGTCGGTATCCTATACCTAGTTCAATCTCATTACCGGCAAGTCTCTTTACTCGTTCTGTAATACATCATCCCACAACTAACTCATTAGTTGCAATGCTTGCAAGGCTTAAGTGATGTGCATTACCGAGAGGGCCCAGAGATACCTCTCCGACAATCGGAGTGACAAATCCTAATCTCGAAATACGCCAACCCAACATGTACCTTTGGAGACACCTGTAGAGCTCCTTTATAATCACCCAGTTACGTTGTGACGTTTGGTAGCACACAAAGTGTTCCTCCGGCAAACGGGAGTTGCATAATCTCATAGTCATAGGAACATGTATAAGTCATGAAGAAAGCAATAGCAACATACTAAACGATCGGGTGCTAAGCTAATGGAATGGGTCATGTCAATCAGATCATTCAACTAATGATGTGATCTCGTTAATCAAATAACAACTCTTTGTCCATGGTTAGGAAACATAACCATCTTTGATTAACGAGCTAGTCAAGTAGAGGCATACTAGTGACACTCTGTTTGTCTATGTATTCACACATGTATTATGTTTCCGGTTAATACAATTCTAGCATGAATAATAAACTTTTATCATGATATAAGGAAATAAATAATCACTTTATTATTGCCTCTAGGGCATATTTCCTTCAGTTCCTTGGATCGTCCCCAAATTCTGGGTGTTCGAAGTTCAACGCTTGCCACTGGCTTGCATCCTTAGGGTGAGTCATCATCTTGTCTTTTTATTTATCTCCGGATCATTTCCGTCATCTTCTTGCTTCTTCTCCTCCCTATCCGCGTGCCAACGCAGGAGCTTTGCTAGCTTAGGGTCTGCGAAATACCGCTGCAGACGAGGAGTGATTGTAAAGTACCACACCACTTTTCGAGGAGCTTTCTTCCTCTTCTTGTATCGAGTGACGCCGCACACCGGACATATGGTAGACTCCGCGTGCTCGTCCCGATAAATGATGCAATTGTTGGTATTTCACGTGCGGTAAATCCAAAGGACACACGATTTTATTCGCCTCCTTGAAATTGGTCGGGCACTTGTTCCCCTTGGGAAGACGTTCGTGCCAGAATGACATGTTCTTGTCGAAGCATGCGTCGGTCATTTTGTGTTTTACCTTCATCTCCAGAGCCATGAGCGTTACTTTTAGGCAGGTATCCTCGGGCCTGCATCCTTCATACAATGGAGTAACCGCATCTATCTCCAGTTGATCCAGCTTGGCTTTCTCTCGGGCGGCAGCTCTTGCGTTATCTGTCTGCTTGAGAAGCAGCTCTTGAATATGAGGGTCCTGCACCCAGCCCATCGATGGTCCATCGTCGTCTGCTCCGGCATCTTCATCTTCCTCATCATCATGTCCGGCATCTTCTACATGATGACTGTGTACAGCATCACCATCGTGATCATGTCCTGGAGATTCTTCGTCTTCTCGCCCGCCCTCGCCGCGGTGGTTGTCTTGCTGCCCTTCGTCATTTCTTGTTCGGCCCCCATGGACGACTTCATAGTCATCTTCATCACCTTGCCACGGATAGCCATCCATGAAACCATGCAAGAGCAGGTGGTCCCGCACCTGCCCGGAATCCGGGTCCGCAATAAGGCTCTTCAGCTTGCATCTTTGACATGGACATCTTATCTCCATCTCATTCTTTTGAAGCATCTTGACCTTCGCGGAGCTCAAAAACCTATTCACAGTGCCTTCGGTCATCATATGGACCATGGTCGCCTGTAGGGTAGAGCAAAACGATATTTTAGAACCAAGAAAAAATTTGGCATGACTTTCCCTAAAAATAGGACCAAAAAGAATGCATAGTGCCAAAACTCTCGCCGAAACGGAAATGAATCAATATTCCGGCAAAATATTGTCAACTATCGCATTTAAAATACCGGTACCTGCAAACACAAACATATATGCACCACCACAAACATATGCAACACCACAAACATACATAGATCTAGCTAGGCCATAAAAAGTGCATGTGCACGTTGTTGGAGGGAGAAAAAAGTAGATCTACAACATAAACAAAGCTTTCCCCTTACTTACCTATCAAAAAAGGTAATTTAACCACTTAATTTGGATGAATCTATGTTGCAAATGAGGTGAGGAGGAGGAGGCAGCCGAGACATGCTTGGAGGAGGAGGTGGAGAGAATGAAGTGGGGAAAGTGAGTGTGTAGGTGGCTTGGCTGTCCAAAATATCTAGCTGCTCCCAGGTTACTAATGGCGCACCACCTACGAATGCACCATTAGTAACCCTAGTTACTAATGGCGCACCAGCTGGCGGTGCGCCATTAGTAGTTTTGCAAAAAAAATGATAGTAGTGGCGCACGTGGTGAGTGGTGCTCCATTACTAGTTAAACTAGTAATGGCGCACTGTTCCCTGGTGCGCCATTAGTATTTTTGGAAAAATAAAAAAATGTTAGTAGTGGCGCACCATTGGTGTGGTGCGCCATTAGTGTGATAGACACTAATGGCGCACCAGCACATGGTGCGCCACTGCTATATAGGAGTGGCGCACCACATATGTGCTGCGCCATTAGTGTGATAGACACTAATGGCGCACCAGCACATGGTGCGCCACTGCTATATAGGAGTGGCGCACCACATATCTGGTGCGCCATTAGTGTCCATATCATCTATAGCCCTTTTCCTAGTAGTGTCACATAAGCATCGCAACCCCAAACTTTAAGAAACGACAACTTAGGTTTCTTGCCAAACCATAGTTCATACGGTGTCGTCTCAACGGATTTAGATGGTGCCCTATTTAACGTGAATGCAGCAGTCTCTAATGCATAACCCCAAAATGATAGTGGTAAACCGGTAAGAGACATCATAAATCGCATCATATCTAATAAAGTACGGTTACAACATTCGGAAACACCATTACGCTGTGGTGTTCTAGGTGGCGTGAGTTGTGAAACTATTCCACTTTGTTTTAAATGAAGGCCAAACTCGTAACTCAAATATTCACCTCTGCGATCAGATTGTAGAAATTTTATTTTCTTGTTACGATGATTTTCTACTTCACTGTGAAATTCTTTGAACTTTTCAAATGTTTCAGACTTATGTTTTATTAAGTAGATATATCCATATCTGCTCAAATCATCTATGAAGTTCAGAAAATAATGATACCCGCCGCGAGCCTCAACACTCATCGGATTGCATACATCGGTATGTATTATTTCCAATAAGTCAGTGGCTCGCTCCATTTTTCCGGAGAACGGAGTCTTAGTCATCTTGCCCATGAGGCATGGTTCGCAAGCATCAAATGATTCATAATCAAGTGATTCTAAAAGCCCATCACATGGAGTTTATTCATGCGCTTTACACCAATTTAACCTAAATGGTTGTGCCAGAAATATGTTGCACTATCATTATCAACTTTGCATCTTTTGGCATCAATATTATGAATATGTGTATCACTATGATCGAGATTCAGTAAACCATTCACATTGGGTGTATGACCATAGAAGGTTTTATTCATATAAACAGAACAACAATTATTCTCTGACTTAAATGAATAACTGTATTGCAATAGACATGATCTAATCATATTAATGCTCAACGCAAACACCAAATAACATTTATTTAGGTTCAATTCTAATCCTGAAGGTAGAGTGAGTGTGCGATGGTGATTGTATCAACCTTGGAATTACTTCCAACACACATCATCACCTCGTCCTTAACTAGTCTCTGTTTATTTTGCAACTCCTGTTTCGAGTTACTACTCTTAGCAACTGAATTAGTATCAAATACCGAGGGGTTGCTATAAACACTCGTAAAGTACACATCAATAACATGTATATCAAATATAACTTTGTTCACTTTGCCATCCTTCTTATCCGCCAAGTATCTAAGGTAGTTCCACTCCTAGTGACCATTTCCTTTGCAGTAGAAGCACTCAGTTTCAGGCATGGGTTTAGCTTTGGGCTTCATCATGGGAGTGGCAACTTTCTTTCCATTCTTTTTGAAGTTTCCTTTTCTTTCCCTTGCCCTTTTTCTTGAAACTAGTGGTCTTGTTAACCATCAACACTTGATGTTATTTCTTGATTTCTACCTTCGCTAATTTCAGCATCACGAAGAGCTTGGGAATCGTCTTCGTCATCTCTTGTATATTATAGTTCATCACGAAGTTCTAGTAACTTGGTGATAGTGACTAGAGAACTCTGTCAATCACTATCTTATCTGGAAGATTAACTCCCACTTGATTCAAGTGATTGTAGTACCTAGACATTCTGAGCATATGCTCACAAGCTGAGCTATTCTCCTCCATCTTGTAGGCAAAGTACTTTGTCACAGGTCTCATACCTCTCAACACGGGCATGAGTCTGAAATACCAATTTCAACTCTTGGAACATCTCATATGTTCCATGTCGTCCGAAACATTTTTTAAGTCAAGGTTCTAAGCCGTAAAGCGTGGTGCACTAAACTATCAAGTAGTCATCATACCGAGCTTGTCAAACATTCATAACGTCTGCATCTGCTCCTGCAATAGTTCTATCACCTAGCGGTGCATCAAGGACATAATTCTTCTGTGCAGCAATGAGGATAATCCTCAGATCATGGACCTAGCCCGCATCATTGCTACTATCATATTTCAACTTAGTTTTCTCTAGGAACATATCATAAATAAAATGGGGAAGCTATACGCGAGCTATTGATCTACAACATAGATATGCAAATACTATTAGGACTAAGTTCATGATAAATTTAACTTCAATTAATCATATTACTTAAGAACTCCCACTTAGATAGACATCCCTCGAGTCACCTAAATGATCACGTGATCCATATCAACTAAACCATGTCTGATCATCACGTGAGATGCAGTAGTTTTCAATGGTGAACATATCTATGTTGATCATATCTACTATATGATTCACGTTCGACCTTTCGGTCTCAGTGTTCCGAGGCCATATATGCATATGTTAGGCTCATCAAGTTTAACTCGAGTATTCTGCACGTGCAAAACTGGCTTGCACCCGTTGTATGTGAACGTAGAGCTTATCACACCCGATCATCACGTGGTGTCTCAGCATGACGAACTGTAGCAACGGTGCATACTCAGGGAGAACACTTATGATGTGGAGCATCGCTCGTCCACCCACACGGACACTCCATCACCACCGCAAGCACCAAGTGGACCTATGACAAGAGCTCGAGCACGCGCCATTGAAACCAAGGTGAACTCACTCCTACTTGAGATAGATATGGACATGAATGGAACTTGGTTGCTACCTCACCAAAATATGCTATGTTTCATTAGGTACGAGGACGAACTCTGACAAGAGGTTATGGAGTACCCCTCAGGCCTAAGAGAAGGACCCCAAGACCCAAGAGCTGACCGAAAGTGTCGAGATGAAGAAAACAAAGTGTGCAGAAATTGCACTACCGGACAGTCCGGTCGCACAGAAATTGCACTACCGGACAGTACGGTCCCCACAGCGGACAGTCCGGTGGCACCCGAAAATGGATCTGTACTCACCGGACTGTCCGGTCCTTAGCACCGGACTGTCCGGTAGGCCCAGTTTCTCTACGAACTGGACTAAAAAGCCCATGTAACCTCCGAGGCCCACACCCTTTCGCCCCTAGACTATATATTTCGTGCTCCGCTCAGTTTTTAGGGTTAGCAAAGTATTTAGAACACCAAAGAGAGCTTTGCTCCTTGTATCCCCTCCTCTTGGAGATCAAGCCCCCATCTAGGGAAGAATCCTTGGGATTATCAAGCCCTCCTCTTGGAGAAGATCAAGATCAAGACCTCGGCTAGTAGGAAAAACTTACCTAGTGCTATTTTCTTTGAATTGTTCATGTAATCTTGTGGATCTCATGTATGCTACTCTAGTGGATGTGATATTTGGGTTTGTTTGAGTGATTTGTCCCTTGTGTTCCTGAGTGTTCTTCCTCTTTTCCCCCTCCAAGTGTGAAAAGATCCCGTCTAGGGTTTCACCCTACAACATCTTGGTATCAGAGCAAGGTTGATTCACATCTTGGAGTCCCATCCCCCCATTTGCTAGCTTGATTTTGTTGTTTTTCGTCCAAATTCGAAAATCCCCACAAAAATAGCCCCAAAAAAATTTCTTGCAATTTGTTGGATCTTGTGAGATTTGGTTGTTTTGGTCCATGGATTTGATGTTTGGCAAGTGGATCTAGCCCTACCCAACAATACCCACCCTTCCCTCCATGAAATCCGGCAAATTTGACATCTTCTCCATCAATTTCTGCCCAAAAATTTTCAAGTTCGAGCTTTTCCCACCCGCACCGGACTGTCCGCACCGAGGACCGGACTGTCCGCTCACATCAGGACCAAAATCGCAGTTGGACCGGACTATCCGCTCCCCAATACTGGACTGTCCACTCGAATCAGAAGGTTTTCGGATGCATACCGGACTGTCTGCTACCCAGGACCGAACTGTCCGCTAGTTCAAAAACTGCTTCGGTTGATCTCTTGTTTCGGCCTTATCTTCCACATCCGAAGTCCGTTTTTCGAGTTCTTTAGCTCGTTTGGAAGCTCTTGACATCCCCCATCCACATACATCGTTACCACCACCATTATCCTCCATCCAAATTCATCATAAAAGCACCGACCTTCTGCATTTGACCGATTTTGAGTTGCGGTTTCTATTTCCTAAGGTGTTTCGGCTACTCAGGAGCGTGTGACATCGGCATCGCTGCCTTTCATCATCACCTTGGAGTCATCTTCACCACTAACTATAAGAAAGGATGGTAACCTCGACAACACTTACTTCTTACCGTTGCTTTTGCATTGATAGCCCGGGCCATTTTGCGTTGCTTACCCATCGAGACTAGCAAGTTGAGAATTGCCGGGCCACGTTATTGTGCACTATAGTGATCTTGTTACCATCTTAGTGCCATAAGTCTCTCCCGTGCATATCTTACATACTTGTCTCATATCATACTTGGCTCGAGCATCAAGCATAGAAAAAAAGATAAAGAAAGAAAAGCTTTTAAGCAAAAGAGGAGAAACAAAGAGCTTGTAAGCAATAGCATTGAGCCATTTTGCATAGACATATCATCTTGGTCACCGCATACATAGAATAGTTGGGATTGAAGACAGCACGTTTCTCTTATAGGTTGGTGCACATGCGTATCTTGCCCATTTGAGCGATCGAGCTAGCATCTCTCTAGCATTCGCACAACAAGAGCATTCTCCGTGGTTGCACATTCTGAGCTCACCCTTGGTTGTGCAGATCACATCTATCTTCTCTGTGTGTGTGTTCCTAGTGATATCCTTGGGCTCGATCTATTTGCTTTACCTACATTTTTGTGAACCTTCTCAACCTTATCGATATCTTGACTAACATTTGCTTGAAGTTTTTTCCACCATCTTAACCGAGCTCCTCCATAAGCCTTTTACTTGTAGGTCTGAGAAACAAATCTGGTTCCAATTCTACTATTGTGGCATTACATTGAGTGACACTTGTTACATCCTCAATCATCGAAAAAGGTAACTTCGGTATTGTTCTCTCATTTTCCTACTCACCCCACTTGGTTATGATGGATAGGCCAAGTTCGTCGGCGAACCCGCTTTTCGAGGAGCAAGGTGATGATCCCGGCTACGTCACCAAGAGCCACTTCTTCGTCGCATAACGAGCTCTCCATCATGAAAGTGAAGCCTTGGGTGAACGCCTTGACCAACTCGCTGCTGACCTTCGCCAATCGGAAGCAAGGAACCGTGACTACATCGACGACAAGTTCTCTACACAAATGGAAGAACTCCGCAACATGATCGTGCAGCGCCCGTCTTCCTCATCCTTGTCAACAAGACGGGGCCACTCAAGCCACCGCTCAAGTCGGCAATCTTCGGACTACTCCTCTTACGAAGCAAGTCCTCCACGAGCTCGAGTCCCTCGACGTGAAGATCCTCAAGATCGCCAAGCTCCAGAAAATCCATTCCATGGCAATGGCCTACAAGACCGAGTCCGAGCACGTGAAAGGGCACGTCAACAAGCGTAAGAAGCAATGGAGCAAGAGCAAATACCTCCACAAGTGCCTCGTCAAGAACCTCAAGATGATGACGCAATCTGTCAAGCTCAAGCACTCGAAGCACAATGCGCACTCCGCGAGTCCACTAGAGCCGTTGAAGAGCACAACCGCCAAGTGTGTGAACAAGAGGAAGCATTTCGCCAAGCACAACAAGAATAAGCCGCTCGATGCAAAGAGCAACAAGAAAGGCGCAACCAAGCGCATATTCCTCGTCCTCCTCCTCAACAAGAGCGACACCAAGTGGAACAAGTGCGTCAAGTGGAACAAGTGCGTCGAGACCCTCCCCCACACCAAGAGCGACACCTCGAGGAACGAGCATTTGAAGACCTTCCTCCACGGCAAGAGCGACATCAATACCGCCACTACGATGAAGAAATCCACTACGGCAAGCTCAAGTTCAACATGCCCAAGTTCTCCGGAAGCAATGATCCCGAAGAATACCTCTCATGGGCCTTGAAGGTGGACAAGATATTCCGTCTTTACAAGTACGACGAGGAAAAGAAGATCGCCATGGCCTCCCACGAATTTCAAGGCTACGTCCTCATTTGGTGGGAACAAGTGATCGAGCGACGACAAACAAGAGGCGAGCCACCAATCACAACTTGGGTGGACATGAAGGATGTCATGAGAGCCCGCTTCGTGCCTACACACTACACTCGTGATCTCTTCAATAAGTTGCAACTCCTCAAGCAAGGCACGAAGAGGTGGAAGAATAATACCAAGAAATGGAGATTGCCATGATACGAGCCAATGTCAAGGAAGACGACAAGCAAACAATGGCACGCTTCTTGAATGGCCTCAACCACCCAATCAAGCGGATTGCCGACTTCCTACCATACTCAAACCCTCTCGAGCTAGTTCATCAAGCGACCAAGGCCGAGCGACAAGTGCAAGATGACTTCAAATATGCCAAGTACTCGTCCAAGACATACGGCTCCTACTCTCAAGCTCCCACGGCTTCGCCAGCTCCTACCTCAACTAGAGCATCACCAAGTACCGGCGACAAGTCAAGTTCCAAGCAAGCTACACCTTCCTTGACTCGTCCTCCGGCAAGCACATACAAATCCAAGACTCCCTCATCTTCGGCGCCAACAAATGACCCCGTCAAGACAAGTTCTCTCAAGTGCTTCACATGTGGTGGCCGAGGACACAAGTCCTTCGAATGCACCAACAAGCGGGCCATGATCTTCAATGATGATGGCACATATGACTCGATGAGTGAAGAAGAAATGGAAGCCCTTGAGCACGTGGCCATGCACCGGTGCGTGAACGAAGATGAAGATGATCAAGTGTTTTCTGACAACGATTCAAGTCCCTCCCTCATGGTCTCCAATGTCTTGATGCTCCAACACCATCAAGATGAAGACCAACGGTGCCACGTCTTCCACACCAAGGCCGGCATCAACGAGCATTCCATGAAAGTCGTCATCGACGGAGGAAGTTTTCACAACTTGGCGAGTGATGAGCTATGTTCCAAGCTCCAATTGTTCAAGAAGAAGCACCCTCATCCCTACAAGGTGCAATGACTAAGCGACTCCGGAACAATTCAAGTGGAGCATACGGTGCAAGTTTCTTTCAAGATCGGTGCCTACGAGGACACCTTGGAGTGCGACGTGGTCCCTATGTCTGTGTGCCATCTTCTCTTGGGACGACCTTGGCAATTCGATCACGGAGTCATCCACAACGGAAGAACCAAAAACTATAGCTTCAAGATGAAGGGCAAGGAGTATGTGCTTCGACTAATGTCACCAAGCCAAGTGATCGCCGATAAGCAAGCCTCCACCCATCGTGGAGAGCCTAGTGAGAGAGTGAACCACCAAAAAGAAAGTGAGCGCCACAAACCAAAATTGAGCGAATCTTTGCCAAGAGAGAAAAACGTAGTCCTCCTAGCCACAAAAAGAGAGATGAGAGAAGTGTGTGAGAACCCATCAAGTGTCATCCACTTTGTCCTACTTTGCAAAGATGAGGTGGCAAAAACTAACACTCCTAATCCGCTTCCTCTAGTGTTTTCTAAATTGTTGTAGGAATTCGAGGATGTCTTTCCCGATGAGCTACCTCTCGGTCTCCCTCCTCTATGTGGCGTTGTGTTGGGGAACGTAGTAATTTCAAAAAAAATTCCTACGCACACGCAAGATCATGGTGATGCATAGCAACGAGAGGGGAGAGTGTGATCTACGTACCCTTGTATACCGACAGCGGAAGCGTTAGCACAACGCGGTTGATGTAGTAGTACATCTTCACGGCCCGGCCGATCAAGCACCGAAACTACGGCACCTCCGAGTTTTAGCACACGTTCGGCTCGATGACGATCCCCGGACTCCGATCCAGCAAAGTGTCAGGGAAGAGTTCCGTCAGCACGACGGCGTGGTGACGATCTTGATGTACTACAGTCGCAGGGCTTCGCCTAAGCACCACTACAATATTATCGAGGATTATGGTGGAAGGGGGCACCGCACACGGCTAAGAATATGATCAGTGGATCAACTTGTGTGTCTCTGGGGTGCCCCCTGCACCCGTATATAAAGGAGTGGAGGAGGGGAGGGCCGGCCCTCTCTATGGCGCGCCCTAGGGGAGTCCTACTCCCACTGGGAGTAGGATTCCCCCTTTCCTAGTCCAACTAGGAGTCCTTCCATGTAGTAGGAGTAGGAGACAAGGAAGGGGAAGAGGGAAGAGAAGGAAGGAGGGGGCGCAGCCCCTCCCCCTAGTCCAATTCGGACTAGGCCTTGGGGGCGCGCGGCCTGCCTCTCCCTCTCCCCTAAAGCCCAATAAGGCCCATATACTTCTTCTCCCGTATTCCCGTAACTCCCCGGTACTCTGAAAAATACCCGAACCACTCGAAACCTTTCCGATGTCCGAATATAGTCGTCCAATATATCGATCTTTACGTCTCTACCATTTCGAGACTCCTCATCATGTCCCCGATCTCATCCGGGACAACGAACTCCTTCGGTACATCAAAACTCATAAACTCATAATATAACTATCATCGAAACCTTAAGCGTGCGGACCCTACGGGTTCGAGAACAATGTAGACATGACCGAGACACGTCTCCGATCAATAACCAATAGCGGAACCTGGATGCTCATATTGGCTCCCACATATTCTACGAAGATCTTTATCGGTCAGACCGCATAACAACATACGTTGTTCCCTTTGTCATCGGTATGTTACTTGCCCGAGATTCGATCGTCGGTATCTCAATACCTAGTTCAATCTCGTTACCGGCAAGTCTCTTTACTCGTTCCGTAATACATCATCTCGCAACTAACTCATTAGTTGCAATGCTTGCAAGGCTTATGTGATGTGCATTACCGAGAGGGCCCAGAAATACCTCTCCGACAATCGGAGTGACAAATCCTAATCTCGAAATACGCCAACCCAACATGTACCTTTGGAGACACCTATAGAGCTCCTTTATAATCACCCAGTTACTTGTGACGTTTGGTAGCACACAAAGTGTTCCTCCGGTAAATGGGAGTTGCATAATCTCATAGTCATAGGAACATGTATAAGTCATGAAGAAAGCAATAGCAACATACTAAACGATCGAGTGCTAAGCTAACGGAATGGGTCAAGTCAATCACATCATTCTCCTAATGATGTGATCCCGTTAATCAAATAAAAACTCTTTGTCTATGGTTAGGAAACATAACCATCTTTGATTAACGAGCTAGTCAAGTAGAGGCATACTAGTGACACTCTGTTTGTCTATGTATTCACACATGTATTATGTTTCTGGTTAATACAATTCTAGCATGAATAATAAACATTTATCATGAAATAAGGAAATGAATAATAACTTTATTATTGCCTCTAGGGCATATTTCCTTCATGTTGAACATAGGATCAACCTCATCCCCGGAGCACCTCTTCCAAACAAGGCTCCCTATCGCGTCAACCCCGAATAAACTAGGAGATCCAAAGGCAAGTACCACCACTCATCGACAATGGCCATGTACGTGAATGCTTAAGCCCTTGTGCCGTTCCGGTAATACTTGTGCCCAAGCAAGATGGTAATTTTTGCATGTGCTCCGATTGTAGACCCATCAATGCTATCACCGTTCGTTATAGGCATCCCATTCCCCGCCTAGATGATATGCTGGATGAGCTTAGCGGTGCCACCATTTTCTCAAAAATTGATCTTAAAAGTGGCTATTATCAAATCCGCATACAAGAAGGTGATGAATGGAAAACCACTTTCAAAACCAAATTTGGCTTGTACGAGTGGTTGGTTATGCCTATGGGTTTATCGGAAGCTCCCGGTACTTTCATGCGTCTTATGCATTTTGTGCTTCGTCCTTACATTGGAGTGTTTGTTGTGGTCTACTTCGACGACATACTTGTTTTTAGCAAATCCATCAAAGATCATGTAAATCATGTTAGGGCTGTTTTGCAAACTCTTCGCAAGGAACGTCTTCATTCCAACATGAAAAGGTGCACTTTTGGAGTTGACAAGCTTGTTTTCTTGGGTGTCGTTGTTTCCTCAAAGGGTGTTCATGTTGATGAGTCTAAAATTAAAGCAATTAAAACTTGGCCACAACCCACTAATTTGCAACAAGTGTGTAGTTTCCTTGGCCTTGCGGGTTTCTATTGTCGCTTTGTGGAAGATTTTAGCACTATTGCCGCACCGTTGCATGCCTTGAGTAAGAAAAATGCTCCTTTTGTTTGGGGACATTTGCAATCAACCGCTTTTGATGAGATTAAATCCTTGCTTACTCATGCTCCAATTCTTGCTTTGCCTAACTTTGACAAAACTTTTGAGGTTCATTGTGATGCGAGTGGTAATGGAATTGGTGGAGTTTTGATGCAAGAAAAGCGAGCTATTGCATATTTTAGTGAAAAACTCTCCGGTGCTCAACTCAGTTATCCCATCTGTGACAAAGAATTGTATGGTTTAGTGCATGTGTTGCATGTTTGGGAGCATTATCTTAGACCGCATGAGTTTGTCATACATACCGATCATGAGACACTTAAGTACCTTAAAGGTCAAACCAAGTTGAATAAAAGGCATGCTAAATGGAGTGAATTTATTGAATCTTTCCCCTATGTGATCAAGTACATTAAGGGCAAAGAGAATGTTGTGGCGGATGCCCTTTCCTGCAAATGCATGTTACTTACTCAACTTGAATTGAATGTTGTTGGATTTGATCATATCAAAGATTTGTATGAGCATGATATGACTTCTCCTAATCCTTTTGCTAAGTGTGTGACGCATACTTCTTGGGAACGATACTATATCAAATATGGTTATCTAATGAGAGCTAACAAACTATGCATTCTCGAGTCTTCTCTTCGTTTGTTACTTTTGCAAGAGGCTCATGGAGGTGGACTCATGGGACACTTTGGATGCGACAAGACCTTTGCCACGCTCTCCAAGAACTGCTATTGGCCCAAGATGTTTCACGATGTCTCACGCTTCACCAACCGGTGCTCTACATGTTGCAAAGCTAAGTCCCAATCTCAATCCCATGGTTTACATATGCCACTACCTATTCCACATCAACCTTGGGAAGATATTGGCATGGATTTTGTGCTCGAATTACCTAGGACTCAAAATGGCAAGGACTCCGTATTTGTTGTTGTGGACCGATTCTCTAAAATGGCTCATTTTATCCCATGCAATAAGATAGATGATGCTTCACATGTTGCCAATCTCTTTTGTAGGGAAATCTTGAGGTTGCACGGTGTGCCAAAGACAATTGTGTCGGATGGAGATGTCAAGTTCTTAAGCTACTTTTGGAAGACGCTATGCGCCAAGCTCGGAACCAAGCTACTCTTCTCCATAGTGTATCATCCTCAAACTGATGGCCAAACGGAAGTCACCAACCAAACGCTTGCCAGTCTCCTATGTGTGTCGATAAAGAAGAACATCAAGGAGTGGGAGGAGTGCCTACCCATCGCCGAGTATGCCTACAACCGCGCAAGACACACTACCACCGGCAAGTCACCCTTCGAGGTTGTCTACGGCTTCAACCCATTGTCACCGTTGGACATCCTTCCTCTACCGCTGCAAGAACGAGCAAACATGGACGCAAGTGCAAGAGCCACCTACCTCAACAAGATGCATGAAGAAACCCGTTACACGATCGAGCGCCAAGTACAATGACTCGCCTCCAAACTCAACATCAACAAGTCTCCGATGGTGTTTCAACCGGGTGATCAAGTATGGATACATCTCCGCAAGGACCGATTCCCCAAGGAACACAAGTCCAAGCTACTCCCGAGAGCCGATGGACCATTCAAGGTGCTAGCACGCTACAACGACAACACCTACAAGGTCAACATCCCACGTGACAAGTACAACGTAAGCGACATCTTCAACGTCAAAGACTTGGCCAAGTACCATGGTGATGAAGAGCATGATCCATGGGCGGATCTCTCCCAAGGGGGGAAATGATGCGGAGCATCGCTCGTCCACCCACACGGACACTCCATCACCACCGCAAGCACCAAGTGGACCTATGACAAGAGCTCGAGCACGCACCATTGAAACCAAGGTGAACTCACTCCTACTTGAGATAGATATGGACATGAATGGAACTTGGTTGCTACCTCACCAAAATATGCTATGTTTCATTAGGTACGTGGACGAACTCCGACAAGAGGTTATGGAGTACCCCCAAGGCCTAACAGAAGGACCCCAAGACCCAAGAGCTGACCGGAAGTGTCGAGATGAAGAAAACAGAGTGTGCAGAAATTACACTACCGGACAGTCCAATCCCCATAGCGGACAGTCCGGTCGCACAGAAATTGCACTACCGGATAGTCCGGTCCCCACAGCGGACAGTCCGGTGGCACCCGAAAATGGATCTGTACTCACCGGACTATCCGGTCCTTAGCACTGGACTGTCCGGTAGGCCCAGTTTCGCTACGAACTGGGCTAAAAAGCCCGTGTAACCTCCGAGGCCCATACCCTTTCGCCCCTAGACTATATTTCATGCTCCTCTCAGTTTTTAAGGTTAGCAAAGTATTTAGAACACCAAAGAGAGCTTTTCTCCTTGTATCCCCTCCTCTTGGAGATCATGCCCCCATCTAGGGAAGAATCTTTGTGATTATCAAGCCCTCCTCTTGGAGAAGATCAAGATCAAGACCTCGCCTAGTGGGAAGAACTTACCTAGTGCTATTTTCCTTGAATTGTTCATGTAATCTTGTGTATCTCATGTATGATACTCTAGTGGATGTGATATTTGGGTTTGTTTGAGTGATTTGTCCCTTGTGTTCTTGAGTGTTCTTCCTCTTTCCCCCCTCCAAGTGTGAAAAGATCCCCTCTAGGGTTTCACCCTACAACAACTTATACCTTGAAATTTAGTGAGGGATCATCTTATAATGCTACCGCCGTACTAAGCAAAATAAGATGCATAAAAGATAAACATCACATGTAATCAAAATATGTGACATGATATGGCCATCATCATCTTGTGCCTTTGATCTCCATCTCCAAAGCACCGTCTTGATCTCCATCGTCACCGGCTTGACACCTTGATCTCCATCGTAGCATCATGTCGTCTCGCCAACTATTGCTTTTACGAATATCGCTACCGCTTAGTGATAAAGTAAATAAATTACATGGTGATTGCATTTCATACAATAAAGCGACAACCATAAGGCTCCTACCGGTTACCGATAACTTTTACAAAACATGATCATCTCATACAACAATTTATATCTCATCACATCTTGACCATATCACATCACAACATGCCCTGCAAAACAAGTTAGGTGTCCTCTACTTTGTTGTTGCAAGTTTAACATGGCTGCTACGGGCTTCTAGCAAGAACCATTCTTACCAACGCATCAAAACCCCAACGATTTTTTTGTCAAGTGTGTTGTTTTAATCTTCAACAAGGACCGACCATAGTCAAACTCGATTCAACTAAAGTTGGAGAAATAGACACCAGCTAGCCACTTGTGTGTGAAGCACGTCAGTAGAACCAGTCTCATAAACGCGGTCATGTGATGTCGGTCCGGACCGCTTCATCCAACAATACTACCGAATCAAAGTAAGACATTGGTGGTAAGCAGTATGACTATTATCACCCACAACTCATTGTGTTCTACTCGTGCATATATCATCTACGCATAGACCTGGCTCGGAGTCCATTGTAGGGGAATGTAGCATGCAATTTCAAAAAAATTCCTACGATCATGCAAGAACTATCTAGGAGAAGCATAGCAACGAGTGGGGAGAGTGTGTCCGTGTACCCTCGTAGACCGAAAGCGGAAGCGTTATGTTAACGCGTTTGATGTAGTCGAACGCCTTCACGATCCAACCGATCCAAGTACCGAACGTACGGCACCTCCGTTTTCTGCACATGTTCAGATCGATGATGTCCCTTGAACTCTTGATCTAGTAGAGGGTCGAAGGTGAGTTCCGTTAGCACGACGGCGTGGTGACGGTGTTGGTGATGTGATCCGTGCAGGGCTTCGCCTAAGCACTAAGACGCTATGACCGGAGGAATAAACTGTGGAGGGGGGCACCGCACACGGCTAAGAGAATTCTTGGTGTGCCTTTGGGGTGCCCCCCGCCCCGTATATAAAGGAGGGGAGGAGAAGGCCAGCGGCCTAGGAGGGGCGCGCCAAGGGAGGGGATTCCTACTTGGACTCCTAGTCAAAGTAGGATTTGCCCCCTCCCCCTTCCTTCCAACGGAGAGGGGAAAGGGGAAAAGGTGGAGAGGGAGAAGGAAATGGGGGTGCCCCCACCCCTTGTCCAATTCGGTTTGGGCAGGGGAGGTGTCGTGGTTCTAAGTCTGACAGTAGAATGAGGCTAGGTATGAGGAGGCAAGATCCTAGTTACGGTGAAGTTGTGCACGCAAGATTTACGAGTTCAGGCCCTTCTCAGAGGAAGTAACAGCCCTATGTTTCGATGCCCGGAGGCTGGTCGATTGGATTATGCGTGAAGTTACAGGGGGTGTGAACCCTTGTCTCAGTGAAGGGGGTGGCTTATATAAAGTGCGCCAGGACCCCAGCCAGCCCACGTTATAAGGAGTTCAATGTACATTAAGGTGAGACGTTACTGGTAATGCCAATAATAAAGACATATAAATGATCATTAACGCTACGGAGTGAACGCCTGACCATTGCCATCCTATGTGGCTTTAGATCTTCTGTACTCCAAGTGGTTTCTGATGTGGTTGAGTGATTATACCCTGGTCGACTAGAATTGGGTTATCCGAGTGGAACCATGGTTGAGTGAGTTGTATCTTAAGGTGACTTCAGTTGGTAGAATTTGTTGTCCTTTGAATGTCTTTGACTGTAGGGCGGTGTCCTTGGGAGGGGTGCTTAGATCAGGTCTATTGCCCTACCCTAGGTACATGTCATCGTCATTAGCCCCCGAATGGTTCTGGGTCCGAGTGGAGATGGAGTTGAAGATGGTTCCGACCCAATTTCCATGTTGCGGAAGCATTTTACTTGGTCTGGAGAACCATGAAACAACTTCAACTTCATTTTCAGTCGCCTTGAGCTATTCAGAAGTTGTCGAGTGAATTTTGCTGGTAAGCTTCGACTGCTGATGCTGCATAAAATCTTCGGCATGATTGATTCTTGTGCCGTCTTCGGATTTCGCGGGATTTGAAATTTGGGGAAGCGCGCGGGGCGGAGAGGGCCGTGGTAATCGGAGCGGATTAGGCAGGGGCGCCTCGATCCCCGTGCCACCTTTTTCGCCACGTACTACGCGCGCGGCTATTGCGGGATTTAACAGGATCGCTTGGACCCACAAGTTAGCCACTCGGGGAGCCAACCCATATAAGGCGTTTGGGCCGGGGCCTTTGCACTGTGCGCCCCATTTCCCCCTTCTTCCTCTGCTTCTCCACTGCATCTGCTTCTGTCCTCGGTGTCGCCGCCTAGTCCGAGCTCGACCCACCGCAATGGGGAAGGAAAATACGGTGGCTCTGGAACGCGCGAAGAAGGCGACAATGAAGGCGAAGGGGAAGAAGACGAGCCGGGTGGGATCATCATCGAGAACCGGCTTGCCACCCGGCTGGATCCGGGGCGACTGGATCCGATCGATGATCCAATGAGAGGATATGGAGGATCTAGTAGACGGGGGATTGATTCCCCACAAATCTTGGCGGCTTCCAGAGGACGAGACTGAGCCGCGACCACAAGAGGGTGAGTGTGTCCTTCTTGCGACCCATGTCGACCACGGTTTCTCTTTGCCTCCCCATCCTTTCTTTCGGGGTTTTCTAAACTTCTTTGGGGCCCAACTTCATCTCTTTTCTCCCAATACCATCACATACCTTGCCACATACGTGTCCATGTGTGAAAACTTGCTTGGCTGTCGACCGCACTGGGGCCTCTTCAAACACATTTTCACCTGCCATTCTCAGTCGGTAAAAAAGGCCAATCCGAGTGATGAGAGGACACACGTGATCCAGATGTGTGGAGGTCTGGGGATCCAGATGAGAAATAAAAGCACTTACCCTGCTATGATTCTTCCCGAGTCAGTTAGGGGGTGGCAGTCGACTTGGTTCTATTGTAAGGACCAACCGACCCTGGGTCAGTCGACTGGCCTTCCCCTATTTTCCATAGAATGAGTTGAGAAGCCTTCTCCCTTGAGAGTGACTCCGGGTGAGAAAGTGGAGGTGAATATGTTGGTTGAGTGAGTAGTCCAACTTGTCTGTGCCGGTGTGACTGGCATGGACTTGTTAGAAGTGTTTCTCAGTCGACGCATCCAGCCACTCCAAGCCCATGATCATCCAATGTGGATGTACTCAGGTGCTGAAGACAGCACCTAGATCCACCCGGAGGAAGTCGATGAGGGAACGGTGGCGCAGTGGCTGCAAGGTATTACTGGCAACAAAGACAACCCTAGGGGGTCTAGGAGGGTTCCTCCACTCGACAACACCACCGAACCCGACAAGGTCTGATTCTTTCCTTTCGAGTGTATTTTGCTCTAATATGTGTTTGTTCTCAAAACTGATTGATATCCACTCGACCCTGTGTCTTGCAGATCTATACTGGGATGTATTCGATGCCCAACGGAGAGCAGGAGCAGGAGGGAGAGGTGAGTGGAGGCGACAGTGGCGACTGGCATTCTGACGGAAGGGGAGACGGGGAGAGCGAGGACTTGAGCAGTAGTGAGGAGGTCGACTCCCCTGCTCGCACGGAAAGACGCTCCAAGTAGAGGCAAGACCCAGCCAGTGTCCGTGGCAAAGGGACTCCGCCGACTGAATAGACCTCCAAGCACACAAGGACATCTTCTCCTGTGCCGACTGAAAAATCTCCGAAGCAACTCAAAGTCGTGCTGCCAAACCCCCGGAAGGCCTTGCCCAAGATCAAAGTGGACGACCCTATCGCTTCTAGGTAATCACTGAGCTTGACCTCTTAGTTTTAGCATGACCCGATCTTTAGTCAATCCACTTTCTCATTTTAACCGAGTGAATTCTAAAATTTGCAGTGCTTCTTCTGGGACTTCTATGTACCAATATGATGCTGACGAGGAGATGGAAGACGCAGTCACCTCCCACGCGGGTATAAATTTTGTCATTTTGTCTTTACTTTATTAGCTATTTTGACGATCGACTGAACTTCTGTAATCTATTGCTTTGCAGCTCCACCCAATGTCATTGAACTTCCAGATGACGACGAAGACATGCCACAGAGAGCCATGGTAAGGAGGGGCAGGACTTCGAGCAGGAAGACACCAGCTGGCAAGACGTCCCAGTCGACGTCGGTGACGGAACCAGTAATTCAGCAGTCCGGAGACGTGAATCGGGCTTCTGTTACTTTTCTTGTTCCAGTGTCAAGTGAACGCCCTTCATCGTCAACTGCGCAAGTCCCTGCTTCATCTGTCCAACACCACGCCTCGGATCCTCAAGTTGTCGCGACTGGACCCACGTCTCCATTGTTCATCACCCAACATGTTCCGGAGGACCATGCAAGCGCTACTACGGAAGCTATACGCCAAGCAGGCCTGATGATGGAGCGGAAGAAGACAGTGCAAGAGACCAGCCAAGCTGCCTATGATGCCAGTGCAGCCCTTCGAGCCAATGTCCAGGTTAGTTGGTTTCCAACTGATCTCCTATCTTGACGCTTGTTCTGTTAGGATATGCTACCCAAAAACTTTTCATTGTGCATCCATTTGTCAATCTGTTCTTCGCATCTATACACCCACTGGGTGTTTGAATTTATGCTGAGTAGTTTGTCCAGTTGAGTCGACTAGGTTATGTCAATTGTAACTTTGGACAAGTGGGGGCACGCAGAGTGCACCCACTGGGTGTAGTCCCCGAGGCCGCCGTCGAATGTGTGATTCGGTGGGGGTCTTGATAAAAATGTCTTGTTCTTCAGTTCTTCCACTCGGTCTGGGCGGACCATGTCGACTGGAACCTGAACTAGTGGGGGCACGCTGAGTGCACCCACTGGGTGTAGTCCCCGAGACCACGGTCGACTGCGGGCAGTTGGTTGCGGTCTCTTTTTTTCACTCGGTCTGGGCGGACCATGTCGAGTGGAACCTGGACCAGTGGGGCACGCTAAGTGCACCCACTGGGTGTAGTCCCCGAGACTACTGTTGAATGTTTGATTCTGCAGTAGTCTTAGAATTCTTTTCATTCATAAGCGAATATTCTTTGATTCTGTCCACTGATGTATCTTTTACTCATTTCAGAAATCCTGTGAGCTCATCTCCAAATTTGCTGAATTTGAGGAGAAGCAGAGACAGCTGAACCTTGACTTGGAGTTGGCCAAGCAGAACTTGCAGAAGGCCAAAGACGAAACAGCTGGTATGGAAGGTAAAAAACCTGTCGACTGTGAAATCGGTTTGTTTCTCCAGTCGTCTCCTCATTCTTCTCTCTAATTCGAGTGCTTGTTTGTTGTATATATATATATATATATATATTTAGAGAAAATGAGGCAGGCTCTGGCACAGAAGGATCTTGATCTTGCCGCAGCATAGAAGGAGGCTCAAGAGAAAGCAACACTCACCGATAAGAAGCTAGCTTCAGTCGGAGCACTAGAGGAAGACAACGCCAAGCTGAAGACATCTCTTACTGAGGCCAATCGAGAAGTGACCCATCTAAAGAAGGACAAAGTATCCTTGAATGAAAAAATTGAAGACATTTCTCGGAAGAGAAATGACCTAGAGGCTTATCTGGAGGGGCTCGCCAAGAAGTTATTCCTTATGCTTGAAGGTACCTTTCCTTGTACGACTGTTTCGCTATCGTCAATTCACCAATAAGCCGTCGACTAAATAGTTCTTTGTGGTTGTAGAATTATGTCAAATCTTTGAGGAGGAAACTGGGCGAATCGAGACATGCATGGACCCCGTCAACTCCCCTGTCAAGGATGAAGCTGCCATGAACGTGCTCCGACTGGAATCCTGTCTTGCCAGCATTATAGACTACCTCGCTCGCCAGAAGGTTGTAGTGTTGCGGATTGACACAGCACTTTGGCCAAAGGAGACGCTCCAAAATGACCTCAAGTCCTTGATGACTCGACTTAATGAAATCCCTGGTTGAGTGCAGGAATGGAGGAAGTCGCCTGCTCGATGCGGTGCTGATGTAGCTCTGTCTCTTGTTCGATTCCATTGCAAGGAGGCCAAGGAAGAAAAGCTAGCACGATCAAGGTTGCCAACACCAAGAGACTCGACTTCCAGTCTTTTATGGAGACCTTCATTGCTGCTGCTACTTGAATTGCAGATGGAATCGACCTGGATGAGTTCGTCGAGCCTGCCAGTCCTCCTCCTGCGGAGTGAACAAACTTTTTATGATCCGATTAAATTTGCCTCGGTATGCCGAGTGGTTTTGTAACCGTTAAACTCCTTCGGGCCAGATGCCCGAGTACTTTAATCTGCGGTGCGGATCCTCATGGGATTTATCTGAACTTAGTTGTTTTCGAATCTCTTGACTCTGAGTGGAACTTGATTCTTCAGTCTGAAATGTTACAGACTCTGTGATGCAGCTCAATTGAGTGGATCATGAACGAGGGCAGTTGGTGCTGTCCATAACCTGCACCTTGTCGTCCTTGCGGATCAGGACAGAGCGGACATTGTATTTGTGTCGCAGCTCTGAGGATAAGGTCGCGGTCGACCTGCACCTCGTCGTCCTTGTGGATCGGGATGGAGCAGACATTGTACTTGTGCCACAGCTCTGAGGGTAAGGTCACAGTCGACATGCACCTCATCGTCCTTGCGGATCAGGATGGAGCGCACATTGTACTTTTGCCGCGGTTCCAAGGATAAGGTCGCAGTCGCCCTGCACCTCGTCGTCCTTGCGGATCAGGACAAAGCGTGTTTTAAACTTAGGCGAGTATGGAACTGCAGCTAAGCCTTTGAGTGGGAGGATTGCTCTCCACTCGGTAGGATTTTTTAAACTAAGGCGAGTACGAGACTACAGCTAAGCCTTCGAGTGGGAGGATTGCTCTCCACTCTGTAGGATTTTTTAAAGTTAGGCGAGTACGGGACTGCAGCCAACCCCCGAGTGGGAGGATTGCTCTCCACTCGGTAGGATTTTTAAAACTTAGGCGAGTACGGGACTGCAGCTAAGCCCCCGGGTGGGAGGATTGCTCTGCACTCAGTAGGATTTTTTAAACTTAGGCGAGTACGGGACTGCAGCTAAGCCCCCGAGTGGGAGGATTGCTCTCCACCCAGTAGGATTTTATTAAACTTAGGCGAGTACGTGACTGCAGCTAAGCCTCCGAGTGGGAGGATTGCTCACCACTCGGTAGGAGTTTTTAAACTTAAGCGAGTACGTGACTGCAGCTAAGCCCCCGACTGGGAGGATTGCTCTCCACTCAGTAGGATTTTTTAAACTTAGGCGAATCGGATTCGCAGCTATGCCCCCGAGTGGGAGGATTGCTCTCCACTCGGTAGGATTTTTTAAAATTAGGCGAATCGGATTCGCAGCTAAGCCCCCGAGTGAGAGGCTTGCTCTTCACTTGGTAGGATTTTGTTTTTGAAACTTAGGCGAATCGGATTCGCGGCTAAGCCACCCACTGGGGGATTTTGGACACATGCATAAGTAATAACAATAATTTAGGAGACTGTAAAACCATGTCTTGGATAAACAAACTGAAAGGTACTTCTTATTACATCTTGATAGTCTGAATGCTTAAGTGTTAAAATGGCGGAGAAGCTCCGCATTCCAAGCGTGTGGCTCGTCTTTCTTGTGTTCCACATCGTACAGGGGGTATGCTCTGTTGTGGAGCACTTTGGTGATGATGAAGGGACCTTCCCAGGCGGGAGCAAGCTTGTGTGGACGGTGCTGATTGATACGTCTCCGTCGTATCTATAATTTTTTATTATTCCATGCCAATATTATTCAACTTTCATATACTTTTTGGCAACTTTGTATATTATTTTTGGGACTAACATATTGATCCAGTGCCCAGTGCCAGTTCCTGTCTGTTGCATGTTTTTGGTTTCGCAGAATAACCATATCAAACGGAGTCCAAACGGGATAAAAACAGACGGAGCTTATTTTTGGAAAATATGGAAAATTTGGAAGGAAAATCAACGCGAACCAGTGCCCGAGGTGGTCACGAGGCAGGGGCGCCCCCCCTAGGGCGCGCCCCCTACCCTCGTGAGCCCACCGTAAGGTGGTTGATAGGGCTAGAAAAAAAGCTCGAAACTCGTGAGCTAAACGAGTAGCTCGTGACTCGGCTTGAATCGACTCGAACTCGAAGAATAACGAGTCGAGCCGAGCTTTAGTTTAAGATTGTTTATAGACCAAGTTAAACGAGCCAATCTCATGAGTACTCGTGTAACTCGTTAGGCTCGGTACAAAATATTAGCCACTCCCAATATAAAAAAGATCAGCCGCTCAACACCCTATGTCCAAGGCGCACAACACAAGGCCTAGCCCTTGAAGGCCCAACCGCCTAGGAGACTCATGTGTTACAAGGAAATTAATATTGTTTAGTGATATATATGTTTAATACATACATAATAATGCTTAAAATATTTGAGGGTTTTATGTTCAAATCTATAACGAGCTTAACAAGCTAAACGAGCCAGCTCGCGAGTTATACGAGTCGAGCCAATCTTGGATTTAAGCTCGTTAATAATAACGAGTCGAGTCGAGCTAGCTCGTTAATGAAACGAGCTCTAGCGAGTCAAGCCGAGCTGGCTTGACTCGGCTCGAATTCCAGCCCTAGTGGTTAACGCTCTACTTTTGCCGCAAGAAAGCTAATATTCGGAAAAAAATCACGGCGAAGGTTTCAGGCCAATCGGAGTTAAGGATCTCCATATATATACGAAACGGTGAAACAGAGCCAGAACAGAACGCAGAACCAGAGAGAAACAGAGAGATAGATCCAATCTCGGAGGGGCTCTCGCCCCTCCCATGCCACGGAGGCCAAGGACCAGAGGGGAAACCCTTCTCCCATCTAGGGAGGAGGTCAAGGAAGAAGAGGAAGAAGGGGGCCCCTCTCCCCCTCTCCTCCGGTGGCGCTGGAACGCCGCCGTGGCCATCATCATCATCACCACGATCTTCACCAACACCTCCGCCATATTCACCAACATCTCCATCACCTTCCCCCTCTATCTACAGCAGTCCACTCTCCCGCAACCCGCTGTACCCTCTACTTGAACATGGTGCTTTATGCTTCATATTATTATCCAATGATGTGTTGCCATCCTATGATGTATGAGTAGATTTTCGTTGTCCTATCGGTGGTTGATGAATTGCTATGATTGATTTAATTTGCTTGTGGTTATGTTGTTGTCTTTTGGTGCCCATCATATGAGCGCGCGCATGGATCACACCATAGGGTTTGTTGTATGTTGATAGAACTATGTATTGGAGGGCAAGAGTGACAGAAGCTTCAACCTAGCATAGAAATTGATGCATACGGGATTGAAGGGGGACCAATATATTTTAATGCTATGGTTTGGTTTTACCTTAATGAACATTAGTAGTTGCGGATGCGTGCTAATAGTTCCAATCATAAGTGCGTAGAATTCCAAGTAAGGGATGACATGCTAGCAGTGGCCTCTCCCACATAATACTTGCTATCAGTCTAGTAAAGTAGTCAATTGCTTAAGGGACAATTTCACAACTCCTACCACCACTTTTCCACACTCGCTATATTTACTTTATTGTTTATTAACCTAAACAGCCCCTACTTTTTATTTGCGTACTCTTTTTTATCTTGCAAACCTATCCAACAACACCTACAAAGTAGTTCTAGTTTCAGACTTGTTCTAGGTAAAGCGAACGTCAAGCGTGCGTAGAGTTGTATCGGTGGTTGATAGAACTTGAGGGAATATTTGTTCTACCTTTAGCTCCTCGTTGGGTTCGACACTCTTACTTATCGAAAACTGTTGCGATCCCCTATAGTTGTGGGTTATCAAGACCTTTTTCTGGCGCCGTTGCCGGGGAGCAATAGCGTGGGGTGAATATTCTCGTGTGTGCTTGTTTGCTTTATCACTAAGTAAATTTTTTTTGCTGTTCTTAGTTGTTATCTTTAGTTATGGATATGGAACACGAAATACCAAAAAAATTAGGTGTACTTGCTGCTCATGGAGATGGGGAACCTCCTAAAACCCTCGATGCTCAATATGTGAAAAATATTATGTACCACTTTGATAATCCTGAGAAAACCTCATTCAATTTGGTAATGGGAGTAACGTTGGATCAACGTGAATACTTTAGGGATTATCGCTTGACACAAAAAAGGAAACTATTATGGGATCAAATTAATATATTGAAGTGGTATGCTAGACAACTATGCTCGGAATATGATTATACTTGTTGCTCTAGGATGAATTCTCCACACCTCCCCTTTTCATGAAAATTTAATGATAATGAAACCTTGGCTTCTTATGCTAGAGGTATATATGATTACTATGATGTGGAACAAATAGAAGAATTTGTTGCTTTTATGGGTGCTTATGAAATTGAATCTATGTTTAAAGAGTTTGATGATATTGGTGATGCTTGTTATAGATCTGAAAATTTAGCTATCCTCAAATATTGCTATGAGAATTATGAATACAATTATGAAATTAATGCACTTATTAAGAAAGTCTCCGTTGTCCAAGAAGGGACTAATATTTTGCAGGAATCTATGGAAGAAGAAGTTGATGACACTGTGAGCTCATTGGATGAAAAAGATGAGGAGAGCGAAGAACAAAAGGAGGAAGAGCGGATTGATCACCCGTGCCCACCTTCTAATGAGAGTAACTCTTCAACTCATACATTTTTTAATCCCCCTTCGTGCTTACCGAAGGATGATTGCTATGATGACTGTTATGATCCCTATGATTCTTTTGAAATATCCCTTTTTGATGATGCTTGCTATGCTTATGGCCAAGATGCCAATATGAATTATGCTTATGGAGATTAACTTGCTATAGTTCCTTATGTTAAACATGAAATTTTTGCTATTGCACCCACGCATGATAGTCCTATTATCTTTTTGAATTCTCCCGATTATACTATATCGGAGAAGTTTGCACTTATTAAGAATTATATTGATGGGTTGCCTTTTACCGTTGCACATGATGATTTAGATAAATATAATATGCATGTGCTTGTTGCTCCTACTTGCAATTATTATGAGAGAGGAACTATATCTCACCTCTCTATGTTTCCAACATGATAAAATTGCAAGAAACTGTTTATACTATGCATTGGCCTTTACTAGGTGTGCATGAATTGTTCTTTTATGACATGCCGATGCATAGGAAGAGAGTTAGACTTCGTCATTACTTGATATATGTTGCTTTGTGCTCACTACTAAATTACAAATCATTGTTAATTAAAATTGGCTTTGATATACCTTGGGATCCGGGTGGATTCACTACTTGAGCACTATATGCCTAGCTTAATGGCTTTAAAGAAAGCGCTGCCAGGGAGACAACCCGTAAGTTTTAGAGAGTCATTTATTTATGTTGAGTGCTTTCATATAGTTTAAAAACAACAAAAATAAAGAGGGGAACCCAAAACTTTTCAAAAAGAAAAGCGAAAGTGAGAAAGACAAGCATTGTTGAAGTGGGAGAGCTCCTTGAACTTTGTTCATGCTCACGGAAACTTTGTGAATCTTGATTACAGAAACTTTTCAACAAAAATAATTATCCCCTTGTACAATTCCATTGTATTATAAAAATAATGTGCCAAGGTTTGCCTTTAGGATGTTTACATTTGCTTGATGGTTTGTACGGTGCAGGACAGAAACTTTGGCTGTAGTGCGCGATTTTACATTTTTAGCTGGAATGTCAAATGGTTCTGATTTGTTTTTCACTGTCTTCCTATACAAATTGTTTATTTTTCCTAATTTTGGTAGAATTTTTCAAGTATCATAAGTATGGTGAGTGTTCAGATTACTACATACTGTTCTGTTTTAGACAGATTCTGTTTTTGATGCATAGTTTGCTTATTTTGATGAAACTACCAATTTATATCAGTGGATTAAGCCATGAAAAAGTTATACTACAGTAGACACAATGCAAAAACAAAATATGAATTGGTTTGCAACAGTACTTATAGTGGTGATTTGCTTTATTATACTAATGGATCTTACCGAGTTTTCTGTTGAAGTTCTGTGTGGATGAAGTGTTCGATGATCGAGAAGGTCTCGATGTGAGAAGCAGGAAGAGAGGCAAGAGCTCAAGCTTGGGGATTCCCGAGGCACCCCAAGTAAATATTCAAGGAGACTCAAGCTTCTAAGCTTGGGGATGCTGGGGAGGCATCCCCTCTTTCTTCAACAAGTATCGGTATGTTTTCGGATTCGTTTCGTTCATGCGATATGTGCAATCTTGGAGCGTCTTTGCTTTAGTTTTCATGTTTCTTTTTTGCACCATGATAGTATGAGATAGTCCTTGGTTGATTTATAGAATGCTCTTTGCACTTCACTTATATTCTTTGAGTATGGCTTAATAGAATGCTTCATGTGCTTCACTTATATCATTTGAAGTTTGGATTGCCTGTTTCTCTTCACTTAGACAACCGCCATTTGTAGAATGCTCTTTTGCTTCACTTATATTTTTTAGAGCGCGGGCATATCTTTTGTAAAAAGAATTGAACTCTCTTGCTTCACTTATATCTATTTAGAGAGATGACAAGAACTGGTCATTCACATGGTTAGTCATAAAATCCTACATAAACTTGTAGATCGCTGAATATGATATGTTTGATTCCTTGCAATAGTTTTGCGATATAAAGATGGTGATATTAGAGTCATGCTAGCGGGTAGTTGTGGATTGTAGAAATACTTGTGTTGAGGTTTGTGATTACCGTAGCATGCACGTATGGTGAACCGTTATGTAACGAAGTCGGAGCATGAGGTATTTATTGATTGTCTTCCTTATGAGTGGCGGTCGGGGACGAGCGATGGTCTTTTCCTACCAATCTATCCCCCTAGGAGCATGCGCGTAGTACTTTGTTTCGATAGCTAATAGATTTTTGCAATAAGTATGTGAGTTCTTTATGACTAATGTTGAGTCCATGGATTATACGCATTCTCACCCTTCCACCATTGCTAGCCTCTCTAGTATTGCGCAACTTTCGCCGGTACCATAAACCCACCATATACCTTCCTCAAAACAGCCACCATACCTATCTATCATGGCATTTCCATAGCCATTCCGTGATACATTGCCATGCAACTTCCATCATCATCATATTCATGACTTGAGCATTCATTGTCATATTGCTTTGCATGATCGTAAGATAGCTAGCATGATGTTTTCATGGCTTGTCCGTTTTTTTGATGTCATTGCTACGCTAGATCATTGCACATCCGGTACACCGCCAGAGGCATCCATATAGAGTCATACTTTGTTATAGACATTGAGTTGTAATATTGAGTTGTAAGTAAATAAAAGTGTGATGATCATCATTATTAGAGCATTGCCCCAGTGAGGAAAGGATGATGGAGACTATGATTCTCCCATAAGTCGGGATGAGACTCCGGACTTTACAAAAAAATAAAAGAGGCCAAAGAAGCCCACCAAAAAATAAAAAATAAAACAAAAAAATGAGAGAAAAAGAGAGAAGGGGCAATGCTACTATCCTTTTTCCACACTTGTGCTTCAAAGTAGCACCATGTTCTTCATATAGAGAGTCTCTTGAGTTATCACTTTCATATACTAGTGGGAATTTTCATTATAGAACTTGGCTTGTATATTCCGATGGTGGGCTTCCTCAAATGCCCGAGGTCTTCATGAGCAAGCAAGTTGGATGCACACCCACTTAGTTTCAGTTAGAGCTTTCATACACTTATAGCTCTAGTGCATCTGTTGCATGGCAATCCCTACTCACTCACATTGATATCTATTGATGGGCATCTCCATAGCCCGTTGATACGCCTAGTTGATGTGAGACTATCTTCTCCTTTTTGTCTTCCCCACCATCATATTCTATTCCACCAATAGTGCTATGTCCATGGCTCACGCTCATGTATTGCATGAAAGTTGAAAAGGTTTGAGAACGTCAAAAGTATGAAACAATTGCTTGGCTTGTCATCGAGGTTGTGCATGATTTGAATATTTTGTGTGGTGAAGATGGAGCATAGCCAGACTATATGATTTTGTAGGGATAACTTTCTTTGGCCATGTTATTTTGAAAATACATGATTGCTTTATTAGTATGCTTGAAGTATTATTGTCTTTATGTCAAAAGATAGACTATTGCTTTGAATCACTCGTGTCTTAATATTCATGCCATGATTAGACATATGATCAAGATTATGCTAGGTAGCATTCCATATCAAAAATTATCTTTTTTATCATTTACCTACTCGAGGACGAGCAGGAATTAAGCTTGGGGATGCTGATACATCTCCGTCGTATCTATAATTTTTGATTGTTCCATGCCAATATTATTCAACTTTCATATACTTTTTGGCAACTTTTTATATTATTTTTGGGACTAACATATTGATCCAGTGCCCAGTGCTAGTTCATGTCTGTTGCATGTTTTTGGTTTCGCAGAATATCCATATCAAACGGAGTCCAAACGGGATAAAAACGGACGGAGCTTATTTTTGGAAAATATGGAAAGTTCGGAAGGAAAATCAACGCGAACCAATGCCCGAGGTGGTCACGAGGCAGGGGGCGCCCCCTACCCACGTGAGCCCACCGTAAGGTGGTTGACACTTTTCTTTTGCCGCAAGAAAGCTAATATTTGGAAAAAAAATCACGGCGAAGGTTTCAGGCCAATCAGAGTTACGGATCTCCATATATATACGAAACGGTGAAACAGAGCCAGAACAGAACGCAGAACGAGAGAGAAACAGAGAGATATATCCAATCTCGGAGGGGCTCTCGCCCTTCCCATGCCATGGAGGCCAAGAACCAGAGAGGAAACCCTTCTCCCATCTAGGGAGGAGGTCAAGGAAGAAGAGGAAGAAGGGGGCCCCTCTCCCCCTCTCCTCCGGTGGCGCCGGAACGCCGCCGTGGCCATCATCATCATCACCGCAATCTTCACCAACACCTCCGCCATCTTCACCAACATCTCCATCACCTTCCCCCCTCTATCTACAGCGGTCCACTCTCCCGCAACCCGCTGTACCCTCTACTTGAACATGGTGCTTTATGCTTCATATTATTATCCAATGATGTGTTGCCATCCTATGATGTCTGAGTAGATTTTCGTTGTCCTATCGATGGTTGATGAATTGCTATGATTGATTTAATTTGCTTGTGGTTATGTTGCTGTCCTTTGGTGCCCATCATATGAGCATGCGCGTGGATAACACCATAGGTTTAGTTGTATGTTGATAGAACTATGTATTGGAGGGCAAGAGTGACAGAAGCTTCAACCTAGCATAGAAATTGATGCATACGGGATTGAAGGGGGACCAATATATTTCAATGCTATGGTTGGGTTTTACCTTAATGAACATTAGTAGTTGAGGATGCTTGCTAATAGTTCCAATCATAAGTGCATAGAATTCCAAGTAAGGGATGACATGCTAGCAGTGGCCTCTCCCACATAATACTTGCTATCTGTCTAGTAAAGTAGTCAATGGCTTAAGGGACAATTTCACAACTCCTACCACCACTTTTCCACACTCGCTATATTTACTTTATTGTTTCTTAACCTAAACAGCCCCTACTTTTTATTTACGTACTCTTTATTATCTTGCAAACCTATCCAACAACACCTACAAAGTACTTCTAGTTTCATACTTGTCCTAGGTAAAGAGAACGTCAAGCGCGCGTAGAGTTGTATCGGTGGTCGATAAAACTTGAGGGAATATTTGTTCTACTTTAGCTCCTCGTTGGGTTCGACACTGTTACTTATCGAAAACTGTTGTGATCCCCTATACTTGTGGGTTATCACTGATCCACTCGGAGAACCAGGTCCCCTTCCTGAAATGCTCGACCTCTTATGTTCCTAGCGTGGAACCGGCGAAGGTCTTGCTGATAAATTGTCGATCTGATCAGGGTCATCTCTCTTTCTTCTTCCAAAATATCAATAGCGTCTTGTCGGGCTTGTTCTGCTTCTGCCTCTGAGAAGAGCTCCACCCATGGGGCATTATGGAGTAAATCAGTCGGCAGCACGGCTTCGGCTCCATAAACCACGAAGAAGGGAGTCTGGCCAGTCGACCGATTTGGCGTCGTTCTTAGACCCCACAGTACTGATGGTAACTCATCTACCTAGGCACCAGCCGCATGCTTGAGGTCTCGCATCAATCTGGGCTTTAACCCTTGTAAGATCAAACCATTTGCTCTTTCTGCTTGTCCATTCGACTGAGGGTGAGCGACTGAAGCATAGTCGACCCGGGTGCCCTGGGAAGTGCAGAAAGCTCTGAACTCATCTGAATCAAAGTTTGAACCGTTGTATTTGATGATGCTGTGTGGGACTCCATATCTGAATGTTAACTCTCTGATGAAGCTGACGGAGGTTCTTGAATCGAGGTTCTTGATGGGTTTGGCTTCAATCCATTTAGTGAACTTGTCGACTGCAACAAGCAGGTGGTGAAACCACTTCTGCCAGTCCTCAAGGGCCCAACCATATCCAACCCCCAAGCAGCAAATGGCCAGACGAGTGGAATGGTCTTCAAGGCTGAAGCGGGCTTGTTAGACATGTTGGAGTAGAACTGGCAGCCCTCACACTTGTCGACTATGTCCTTTGCCATTTTATTTGCTCACGGCCAGTAAAAACCTGCTTAGTATGCTTTGGCCACGATTGTCCGAGAGGACGCATGGTGACCACGGGTCCCCGAGTGGATATCATTAAGAATCATTCAACCCTGCTCTGGGGTAATGCATCACCGGGCAACTCTAGTCACACTCTCCCTGTACAGTCGACCACTTATCACAGTGAAGGCTTTGGATTGACGGACAATCTGCCGTGCTTCATCTTCGTCTTCTGGAAGTTCTTTCTTGAGAATATATGCGATATACGACACTGTCCAGTCAGGAATGACGACCAAAACTCCATGATTAAGTCGACCACGGCTGGGATTTCAACTTCAGTCGGATCAGTAGAACTCTTAGGTTGCGGGGGCTCTTCTGTGAAGGGATCCTCTTGAACTGATGGTGTGTGAAGATGCTCCAAGAGCACATTGCTGGGAATGGGCTCCCGCTTGGAACCTATTTTTGCCAGGTCATCCGCTGCCTGGTTCTTCAGTCGGGGAATGTGGTGGAGCTCTAGCCCTTCAAACTTCTTTTCTAACTTTCTCATTGCATTGCAATAACCAGTCGTAGATGAGCTTCTAACGTCCCACTCCTTCATAACTTGGTTGACCACCAAATCTGAATCGCCGTAGACCATTAGGTGACGGACGCCGAGTGAAATGGCCATTCACAACCCATACCAAAGTGCTTTGTACTCAGCTTCATTGTTGGAGGAATCAAAGTGAATCTGAAGGACATAACTAAGCTTGTCGCCTCACGGGGATACCAGAACTACTCCAGCGCCAGAACCACTCAACATCTTGGATCCATCAAAGAACATAGTCCAATGTTTCGAGTGAACTTGAGTCGGTTGCTGCTGTTCGATCCACTCGACTAGGAAATCTGCTATTGATTGGGACATGATTGCTTTCTTTGCCTCAAACTTGATATCCAACAGAAGGAGTTCAATCGCCCATTTTGCCACTCGACCAGTTGCATCTCTGTTGTTCAGAATTTCTGACAATGGAGCATCACTGACGACTGTGATAGAGTGTTCTGAGAAATAATGTGCAACCTTCTTTGTGGTCAAGTTAATTCCATAAACAAGCTTCTGATAATGCGGCTATCTCTGCTTGGATGGAGTTAAGACTTCAGAAATATAGTACACTAGGCGTTCAACCTTATAGGCTTTACCTTCTTCTTCCCACTCGACCGTGAGTACTGTACTGACAACTTGTCCAGTGGCTGCAATATAAAGCAGTAAAGGCTCTTTGCTGATTGGAGCAGCAAGCACCGGCTGGGTGGAAAGCAGGGTTTTGAGCTCTGCAAACGCTGCGTCAACTTCAGGAGTCCACTCGAACTTATCATATTTCTTCATCAATTGGTAAAGAGGCAATGCCTTTTCACCGAGATGAGAGATGAATCGACTCAAGGCGTCCAAACAACCAGTAAGCTTCTAAACGTCGTGTATGCGCACAGGGCTTTTCATTCGGAGTATAGCGCCAACTTTCTTTGGGTTAGCATCGATCCCATGTTCGGAAATGAGGAAACCGAGTAACTTTCCACCTGGAACTCCGAATGTACACTTTGACGGGTTAAGCTTGATATCATATCGTCTCAGGTTGGCAAAGGTTTCAGCGAGGTCAGTCAGCAGGTCGGAACCTTTACGCAACTTAACCACGATGTCATCCATGTATGCTTCCACATTCCGACTGACTTGAGTGAGCATGCACTTCTGTATCATGCGCATGAATGTGGCGCCAGCATTCTTGATACCAAAGTGCATGGTAACATAGCAAAAGCACCCGAATGGGGTGATAAAAGCTATTTTTATTTCGTCGGGTCCGTACAGTCAGATCTGATGGTACCCGGAGTATGCGTCCAGAAAGGACAATCACTCACATCCCGCAGTCGAGTCAACTATTTGATCGATGCGGGGGAGAGGGAAGTGATCTTTCAGGCAGGCCCAATTGATATGCTGGAAGTCAATACACATACGGAGTGAATCATCTTTCTTAGGGACCATGACGATGTTGGCGAGCCACTCGGAGTGGTAAATCTCTCAGATGAACTCAGCTGCCAGAAGCCGAGCCACTTCCTCGCCAATCGCCTTTCTTTTCTCCACGTCGGACCATCGGAGATGCTCTTTGACAGGTTTTGCTTTTGGGTTGACTCGCAAACAGAGCTCATCCAGTTCTCTGGGTACACCCGGCATGTCAGAAGGTTTCCATGCGAAGATGTCCCAGTTCTCACGGAGGAACTGGATGAGCGCATCTTCCTATTTGTTGTCGAGTGTTGTTGAGATATGAGTCAGAGCAGCATTGGGATCAGTCGGGTGAATGTGAACTGACTTTGTTTCACCTGACGACTTAAATGCAAATTCTGAAGCATGCTTCTTAGCTCTCAACAGATCACCCGGATCTGCCATCTTCTTGTATTCTTCCATTTCTATCGCTGCCATCTGTTCATCGGCAATCTTCGAGCCCTTTGGGAAGCACTCTTCTGCTCACTGCCGATTACCAGTGACTGTAATCACCCCCGTAGGGCTAGGCATCTTGAGTTTGAGGTACATGTAACATGGTTAAGCCATGAAACGAGCATACGCAGTTCTGCCCAGGATAGCATGATAGGCACTGTGAAAATCCACAACATCAAATGTCAACTTTTCCTTACGGTAATTCTTTGAATCACCGAAAACCACATCAAGAGTGATCTGGCCAAGTGAGTCGGCTTTCTTTCCAGGTATAACTCTGTGGAACCGCATGTTGCTCTCGCTGAGCTTGGACATCAGAATGCCCATCCCTCGGAGGGTCTCAGCATACAAAATGTTCAAACCACTGCCGCCATCCATCAAGACTTTGGTCAATTGGGTGCCCCCAATGACTGGGTCGACCACCAACACTTGCCTCTCGGGGGTGGCTACATGCAGCGGGTGGTCGGACTGGTCGAATGTGATGGGAGTCTTTGACCATTTCAGATACATTGTCATTGCCAGAGCAACCATGTTTACTTCTCTGTTGATCACTTTCAGTCGACTTTTACTTTCTATGTCAGCAAAAATCACCAAAGTGGATTGACATTGGGAAATCCTTCATCATCCTCTTCCTTGTACTCATCCTTATCAGATTCCTTCTCTTTCTCACTGGGTTGTTTTCTCGGAACTGCTAAATAAGGACTCGACACTATCTGGTATGTTTGGGATAAATCAGATTACCCTCTTCATCTTTCTTGATATGAATGTGACATGGCAGATCCAACACGTCGTTCCCTGCTAAATCCTTCATCTTCTTGGGGGTCCAGGGCCCTTTAGGCTTTCCTTTAGATTTTCCTTGGGTTGCGATTGCAACCTCTCCAGGACCTGCAGGTTCTGCTTTGTGCTTCTGCTTCCAATTGGAATTACCTCGTCCAGTGTCCTGGCCGACTGGTTTGCCCTTGCCACTGCGGAGTCGATCTTCTTCGCCGTTTGCGCACCGAGTGGCTATGTCCATCATTCAGTTCAGGGTCATGTCTCCTGTCTGACCAAATTTCAGGTTGAGCTCCCGATACCGAACGCCCTCCTTGAAGGCGCAAACTGCTTGATGCTGAGACACATTCTCCACAGTGTGATGCAAAGTGGTCCACCTCTGGATGTAATCTCTCAAAGTTTCATTCGGTTTTTGCACGCAATGTTGCAATTCTGTCAATCCCGCTGGTCGGTTGCATGGCCCTCAAACGTTCTGACAAACACTCGTGCCAACTCCTCCCAGCTGAATATACTGCCCGGAGCCAACTAATCAACCAAGCTCTAGCTGAACCTTTGCTACCTCTTGAGCACTTGCGTTGGTTTTCCCTTGAAGAGGAAAGGGTGGTGCAGCAAAGTAGCGTAAGTATTTCCCTCAGTTTTTGAGAACCAACGTATCAATCCAGTAGGAGGATACACGCCAGTCCTTCGCACCTACACAAAACAAATAAATTCTCGCAACCAACGCGATAAGGGGTTGTCAATCCCTACACGGTCACTTACGAGAGTGAGATCTGATAGATATGATAAGATAATATTTTTGGTATTTTTATGATAAAGATGCAGAGCAAAATAAAAAGCAATGAAAATAACTAAGTATTGGAGGATTAATATGATGAAGATAGACCCGGGGGCCATAGGTTTCACTAGTGGCTTCTCTCAAGAGCATAGGCATTTTACGGTGGGTGAACGAATTACTGTTGAGCAATTGACAGAATTGAGCATAGTTATGAGAATATCTAGGTATGATCATGTATAGAGGCATCACGTCCAAGACAAGTAGACCGACTCCTTCCTGCATCTACTACTATTACTCCACACATCGACTGCTATCCAGCATGCATCTAGAGTATTAAGTTCATAAGAACAGAGTAACGCCTTAAGAAAGATGACATGATGTAGAGGGATAAATTCATGCAATATGATAAAAAAAACATCTTGTTATCCTCGATGGCAACAATACAATACGTGCCTTGCTGCCCCTACTGTCACTGGGAAAGGACACTGCAAGATTGAACCCAAAGCTAAGCACTTCTCCCATTGCAAGAAAGATCAATCTAGTAGGCCAAACCAAACTGATAATTCGAAGAGACTTGCAAAGATAACCAATCATACATAAAAGAATTCATAGAAGATTCAAATATTGTTCATAGATAAACTTGATCATAAACCCACAATTCATCATTCTCAACAAACACACTGCAAAAGAAGATTACATCGAATAGATCTCCACAAGAGAGGGGGAGAACTTTGTATTGAGATCCAAAAAGAGAGAAGAAGCCATCTAGCTAATAACTATGGACCCGTAGGTCTGAGGTAAACTACTCACACTTCATCGGAGAGGCTATGGTGTTGATGTAGAAGCCCTCCGTGATCGATGCCCCCTCCGGCAGAGCTCCAGAACAGGCCCCAAGATGGGATCTCATGGACACAGAAAGTTACGGCGGTGGAATTAGGGTTTTGGCTCCGTATCTGATCGTTTGGGGGTACGTAGGTATATATAGGAGGAAGAAGTACGTCGGTGGAGCAATAGGGGGCCCACGAGGGTGGAGGGCGCGCCTGCGGGAGGGGGGGTAGGCGCGCCCCCCTACCTCGTGGACTCCCTGTTGGTTGCTTGACGTAGGGTCCAAGTCTCCTAGATCATGTTCGGTGAGAAAATCACGTTCCCGAAGGTTTCATTCCGTTTGGACTCCGTTTGATATTCCTATTCTTCGAAACCCTAAAATAGGCAAAAAAACAGCAATTTTGGGCTGGGCCTCCGGTTAATAGGTTGGTCCCAAAAATAATATAAAAGTGGATAATAAAGCTCAATAATGTCCAAAACAGTAGATAATATAGCATGGAGCAATCAAAAATTATAGATACGTTGCAGACGTATCAAGCATCCCCAAGCTTAATTCATGCTCGTCCTCGAGTAGGTAAATGATAAAAACAGAACTTTTGATGTGGAATGCTACTTGGCATAATTTCAATGTAATTCCTCTTAATTGTGGCATGAATATTCGGATCTGAATGATTCAAGACAAAAGTTTAATATTGACATAGAAATAATAATACTTCAAGCATACTAACTAAGCAATTATGTCTCTTCAAAATAATATGGCCAAACAAAGTCATCCCTACAAAATCATATAGTCTGGCTATGCTCTATCTTCACCACACAAAGTATTTAAATCATGCACAACCCCGATGACAAGCCAAGCAATTGTTTTATACTTTTGACATTCTCAAAACTTTTTCAATCTTCACGCAATACATGAGCGTGAGCCATGGACATGGCACTTTAGGTGGAATAGCTTGGTGGTTGTGGAGGAGACAAAAAGGAAGAAGATAGTCTCACATCAACTAGGCGTATCAATGGGCTATGGAGATGCCCATCAATAGATATCAATGTGAGTGAGTAGGGATTGCCATGCAACGGATGCACTAGAGCTATAAGTATATGAAAGCTCAAAAAGAAACTAAGTGGGTGTGCATCCAACTTGCTTGCTCACGAAGACCTAGGGCATTTTGAGGAAGCCCATCATTGGAATATACAAGCCAAGTTCTATAATGAAAATTTCCCACTAGTATATGAAAGTGATAACAAAGGAGACTCTCTACTATGAAGATCATGGTGCTACTTTGAAGCACAAGTGTGGTAAAAGGATAGTAGCAATGTCCCTTCTCTCTTTTTCTCACATTTTTTTATTTGGGCCTTTTCTCTTTTTTTATGGCCTCTTTTTTATTTTTTATTTTTATTTTTCGTCCGGAGTCTCATCCCGACTTGTGGGGGAATCATAGTCTCCATCATCCTTTCCTCACTTGGGACAATGCTCTAATAATGATGATCATCACACTTTTATTTTCTTACAACTCGATACTTAGAACAAAATATGACTCTATGTGAATGCCTCTGGCGGTGTACCGGGATATGCAATGACTCATGAGTGACATGTATGAAAGAATTATGAACGGTGGCTTTGCCACAAATACGATATTAACTACATGATCATGCAAAGCAATATGACAATGATGAAGTGTGTCATTGTAAATGGAACGGTGGAAAGTTGCATGGCAATATATCTCAGAATGGCTATGGAAATGTCATGATAGGTAGGTATGGTGGCTGTTTTGAGGAAGGTATATGGTGGGTGTATGATACCGGCGAAAGGTGTGCGGTATTAGAGAGGCTAGCAATGATGGAAGAGTGAGAGTGTGTATAATCCATGGACTCAACATTAGTCATAAAGAACTCATATACTTATTGTAAAAATCTATAAGTTATCGAAGAAAATTATGACGCGCATGCTCCTAGGGGGATAGATTGGTAGGAAAAGACCATCGCTCGTCCCCGACCGCCACTCATAAGGAAGACAATCAATAAATAAATCATGCTCCGACTTCATCACATAACGGTCCACCATACGTGCATGCTACAGGAATCACAAACTTCAACACAAGCATTTTTCAAATTCACAACTACTCAACTAGCACAACTCTAATATCACCATCTCCATATCTCAGAACAATTATCAAGCATCAAACTTCTCATAGTATTCAACACACTCATAAGAGAATTTTATTATTAATCGTGTATACCTAGCATATAAGGATTATTTAAGCAAATAAACATGCTATTTAAGACTCTCAAAATAATCTAAGTGAAGCATGAGAGATCAATAGTTTCTATAAAACAAATCCACCACTGTGCTCTAAAAGATATAAGTGAAGCACTAGAGCAAAACTATATAAATCAAAAGATATAAGTGAATCACATAGAGTATTCTAATAATTTCCGAATCATGTGTGTGTGTCTCAAAAGGTGTGTACAGAAAATATGATTGTGGTAAACTAACAAATAAATACTCAAATCATACAAGACGCTCCAAGCAAAACACATATCATGAGGTGAATAAAAATATAGCTCCAAGTAAAGTTACCGATAGAAGTAGACGAAAGAGGGGGTGCCTTCCGGGGCATCCCCAAGCTTTGGCTTTTAGGTGTCCTTAGATTATCTTGGGGGTGCCATGGGCATCCCCAAGCTTAGTCTCTTGCCACTCCTTGTTCCATCATCCATCAAATCTTTACCCAAAACTTGAAAACTTCACAACACAAAACTTAAAGAAGAAAATCTCGTGAGCTCCGTTAGCGAAAGAAAACAAAAGACCACTTCAAGGTACTGTAATGAACTCATTCTTTATTTATATTGGTGTTAAACCTACTGTATTCCAACTTCTCTACCGTTTATAAACTATTTTACTAGCCATAGATTCATCAAAATAAGCAAACAACACACGAAAAACAGAATCTGTCAAAAACAGAACAGTCTGTAGTAATCTGTAGCTAGCGCAAGATCTGGAACCCAAAAAATTCTAAAATAAATTGCTGGACGTGAGTACTTTATCTATTAATCATCTTCAAAAAGAATTAACTAAATAGCGCTTTCCAAATAAAAATGGCAGCAGTTCTCGTGAGCGCTAAAGTTTCTGTTTTTTACAGCAAGATTAACAAGACTTTCCCAAAGTCTTCCCAACGGTTCTACTTGGCACAAACACTAATTAAAAACAAAAAACACAACCAAAACAGAGGCTGGATAATTTATTTATTACTAAACAGGAGCAAAAATCAAGGAATAAAAATAAAATTGGGTTGCCTCCCAACAAGCGCTATCGTTTAACGCCCCTAGCTAGGCATAAAAGCAAGGATAGATCTAGGTATTGCCATTTTTGGTAGGCAATCCATAAGTGGCTCTCATAATAGATTCATAAGGAAAGTGTTCCATTCCTTTCCTTAACAGAAATTGGAATCTAATATTTCCTTCCTTCATATTAATAATCGCACCAATCGTTCTAAGGAAAGGTCTACCAAGAATAATAGGACATGAAGGATTGCAATCTATATCAAGAACGATAAAATCTACGAGCACATAATTCCTATTTGCAACAATAATAACATCATTAATTTTTTCCCATAGGTTTCTTAATAGTGGAATCCGCAAGGTGCAAGTTTAGAGAGCAATCATCAAAATCACGGAAACCTAACAAATCACACAAAGTCTTTGGAATCGCGGAAACACTAGCACCCAAATCACACAAAGCATAGCATTCATGATCTTTAATTTTAATTTTAATAGTAGGTTCCCACTCATCATAAAGTTTTCTAGGGATAGAAACTTCCAACTCAAGTTTTTCTTCATAAGATTGTATCAAAGCATCAACGATATGTTTAGTAAAAGCTTTATGTTGGCTATAAGAATGAGGAGAATTTAGCACGGATTGCAACAAGGAAATAAAATCTATCAAAGAGAAATTATCATAATTAAATTCCTTGAAATACAAAATAGTGGGTTCATCAATATTTAAGGTTTTGATCTCTTCAATCCCACTTTTATCAATTTTAGCATCAAGATCTAAAAACTCCGAATTCTTGGAACGCCTTCTAGGTAAAGGTGGATCATATTCAGTCCCATCATTATCAAGATTCATATTGCAAAACAAATATTTAATAGGGGACACATCAATAACTTTTAGATCTTCATCTTTATTATCATGGAAACTAGAAGAACACACTCTTATAAAGGAATCTTTCTTAGCACGAATCCTAGCGGTTCTTTCTTTGCACTCATCAATGGAAATTATCATGGCTTTGAGAGACTCATTGATATCATGCTTAGGTGGAATAGATCTAAGTTTCAAAGAATCAACATCAAGAGAAATCCTATCAACGTTCCTAGCCAACTCATCAATCTTAAGCAATTTTTCTTCAATCAAAGCATTGAAATTCTTTTGCGAAGTAATAAATTCTTTAATATTAGATTCAAAATCAGAGGGCATCTTATTATAATTTCCATAAGAATTTTTGTAGGAATTACCATAATTATTAGAGGAATTACTAGGATACGGCCTAGGATTAAAGTTTCCTCTATACGCGTTGTTACCAAAATTATTCCTACCAACAAAATTCACATACAAAGATTCATTATTATTCTCAATCAAAGTAGACAAAGGCATATCATTAGGATCAGAAGAAACACTTTTATTAGTAAATAATTTCATAAGTTCATCCATCTTTCCACTTAAAACATTAATTTCTTCTATCGCATGCACTTTCTTATTAGTAGATCTTTCAGTGTGCCATTGAGAATAATTAACCATAATATTATCTAGGAGTTTAGTAGCTTCTCCTAAAGTGATTTCCATAAAAGTGCCTCTAGTGGCCGAATGTAAAAGATTTCTAGAAGCAAAATTCAACCCAGCATAAAAAATTTGTATAATCATCCACAAATTCAAACCATGAGTAGGGCAATTACGTGTCATTAATTTCATCCTCTCCCAAGATTGTGCAACATGTTCATGATCAAGTTGCTTAAAATTCATAATATCGTTTCCAAGAGAGATGATCTTAGCGGGAGGAAAATACTTAGAGATAAAAGCATCTTTGCACTTATTCCACGAATCAATACTATTTTTAGGCAAAGACAAAAACCAAGCTTTAGCACGATCTCTAAGGGAAAAAGGAAATAGCTTCAATTTAACAATATCATTGTCCACATCTTTCTTCTTTTGCATATCACACAAATCAACGAAGCTATTTAGATAGGTAGTGGCATCTTCACTAGGAAGGCCGGAAAACGGATCTTTCATGACAAGATTCAGCAAGGCAGCATTAATTTCACAAGATTCAGCATCGGTAAGAGGAGCAATCAGAGTGCTAATAAAATCATTGTTGTTGGTATTGGTAAAGTCACGCAATTTAGTATTATCTTGAGCCATCGTGGCAAGCAAGCAATCCAACACACAAGCAAACAAGGAACGGGCAAATAAAGCGGCAAATAGAGATAGAGAGGGAGGATAGAGAGAGAGGGCGAATAAAACGGCAAGGGTGGAGTAGGGGAGAGGAAAACGAGATGAAAATGGCAAATAATGTAATGCGGGAGATAAGGGTTTGTGATGTATACTTGGTATGTTGACTTTTGCGTAGACCTCCTCGGCAACGGCGCAAGAAATCCTTCTTGCTACCTCTTGAGCACTTGTGTTGGTTTTCCCTTGAAGAGGAAAGGGTGGTGCAGCAAAGTAGCATAAGTATTTCCCTCAGTTTTTTAGAACCAAGGTATCAATCCAGTAGGAGGCTACGCGCCAGTCCCTCGCACCGACACAAAGCAAATAAATCCTCGCAACCAACGCGATAAGGGGCTGTCAATCCCTACACGGTCACTTAGGAGAGTGAGATTTGATAGATAATATTTTTGGTATTTTTATGATAAAGATGCAAACTAAAATAAAAGGCAATGAAAATAACTAAGTACTGGAGGATTAATATGATGAAGATAGACCCGAGGGGCATGGGTTTCACTAGTGGCTTCTCTCAAGAGCATAGGTATTTTACGGTGGGTGAACGAATTACTGTTGAGCAATTGACAGAATTGAGCATAGTTATGAGAATATCTAGGTATGATCATGTATATAGGCATCACGTCCAAGACAAGTAGACCGACTCCTGCCTGCATCTACTACTATTACTCCACACATCAACCGCTATCCAGCATGCATCTAGAGTATTAAGTTCATAAGAACAGAGTAACGCCTAAGCAAGATGACATGATGTAGAGGGATAAATTCATGCAATATGATAAAAAACCCATCTTGTTATCCTTGATGGCAACAATACAATACGTGCCTTGCTGCCCCTACTGTCACTGGGAAAGGACACCGCAAGATTGAACCCAAAGTTAAGCACTTCTCCCATTGCAAGAAAGATCAATCTAATAGGCCAAACCAAACTGATAATTCGAAGAGACTTGCAAAGATAACCAATCATACATAAAAGAATTCGGAGAAGATTCAAATATTGTTCATAGATAAACTTGATCATAAACCCACAATTCATCGGTCTCAACAAACACACCACAAAAGAAGATTACATCGAATAGATCTCCACAAGAGAGGGGGAGAACTTTGTATTGAGATCCAAAAAGAGAGAAGAAGCCATCTAGCTAATATCTATGGACCCGTAGGCTTGAGGTAAACTACTCACACTTCATCGGAGAGGCTATGGTGTTGATGTAGAAGCCCTCCGTGATCGATGCCCCCTCCGGCGGAGCTCTAGAACAGGCCCCAAGATGGGATCTCGTGGATACAGAAATTTACGGCGGTGGAATTAGGGTTTTGGCTCTGTATCTGATCGTTTGGGGGTACATAGGTATATATAGGAGGAAGAAGTACGTCAGTGGAGCAACAGGGGGCCCACGAGGGTGGAGGGCGCGCCTGGGGGGTAGGCGCGCCCCCTACCTCGTGGCCTTCCTATTGGTTGCTTGACGTAGGGTCCAAGTCTCCTGGATCATGTTCGGTGAGAAAATCACGTTCCCGAAGGTTTCATTCCGTTTGGACTCCATTTGATATTCCTTTTCTTTGAAACCCTAAAATAGGCAAAAAAACAGCAATTCTGGGTTGGGCCTCCGGTTAATAGGTTAGTCCCAAAAATAATATAAAAGTGGATAATAAAGCCCAATAATGTCCAAAACAGTAGATAATATAGCATGGAGCAATCAAAAATTATAGATACGTGGGAGACGTATCACCCTTCAAGCATCAGAGAAGGGTGCTTCATGGCCACCTCATTGTTTCCTCCACCGATCTGCACAGCCACTCGGTAGTCCTCAAGCCAAGTGTCAGGCTTCGATTCACCGGTGAACTTACTGACTCTAGTCGCCAACCTGAAGTTGGGAGGGATCTCTGCAGCCCAGATGGCTCTGCTAAAACACTCGGGACCAGAAACATGCACTCTGCTTCCAGTCGGGCGATCTCTGTCTTGCCCTTCTCTATGTGCTCGATTCCTATCCACCAAACCTTGCACCAAAATTGACCTTGCATCAAACCCTGGTTCTCTTGGGTCGACTGGCCTCCTCCGCTCTTCGATGTACGGGCGCATATCATCATGATGTCGGGGCACATATGATTCGCCCCTCGGAGGGGGCGTAGGCACTCGACGGCGGTCATCATGGTCAAGCCGATGATCATGTTGCTCGTGGTTACGACCCAAGTACTGCCTTGGCGATTACCTCGTTCCTCATGCCATTGAGGCGATCTTGGGCTGTGAGCCTACTGAACTATGTCAGCCACCACAGATCTTCTATGAATTCTATTACACGACTGAGACACTGCAGTGTTCTGTTCTCCTGCTGCCCGGAGCAGCGCTCTGATCTACATCAAACCTCTACCAGCTTTTGGCTGGGATGGCTGAATAGATTCTGCTATGTGAGTTGCGGCTATAAGGTTCTGAATCAGAGTGCGGTACACCCGCGGTTCAGGAGGGAACAAATGCCGATGCCGTCGGCTGGATTCGGGGATTTGCTGTCGAGCATGCTCGTCGAGTGCGCTCTGAAGGTTCTCCAGTCGAGTGCGCTCAACCAAGGTGGCCAAGTGCGCTGCCTCCAAGGCCCGAGCCTCAGAAGTCTCTCCAACAACGGGCATGTGGAGCGCCTCCATATGGCGGTGGTGAAGTTCCTCCCTCTGCTGAGAAGAGAGGGTTTAGGGGTGGTACTCCTCATGAACGCGCGACGGATCGCCGCCGCTGTCGTTGCCGCCGTTGCGACGCATGCCATGTGGGATGCGTGGCATGTCGACCATCAGGACCTCCGCTGCGGGGTCGCTGCTGTCGCACTCGGATAAGGTCTCGACGGAGCCAGTCAACAGATCGAACAGGTCGTAGAGAGATTCATCGGGCTCGATTGCCGCGACTTGAGGGGTGGCCGACTATTGTGCCACCGCATGCCTCACCCACCGCTGAAGCCGCGACCGATCAGATCTCTTGTGTAAGTGCATCTAGTGCCACCCCTAGTTGGTTTTGGAGTATTGATGACAAACCTAGTTGAGGGACTAATGTGTTTGTGAGAATTGCAGGAAAACACAGGTAGAAGTCCCTCATTGATTCGGTTTTACTACCAGAGATGACCCCTAAAAATGTATGAAGACATTGAAGACAAAGGTGGTATATGAAGATATTCACTTTGCAGACTATGACAAAAGAAGACACGTTATGAAGCATATGGAGCTCGAAGACTTAGATCTTTCGTAGTTCTTTTTCTTTTGTGTGTTGAGTCATAGGAACCACCGTACTGTTAAGTGGGGTCTAGGAGAACCAGTCAGAATGACTGAAGTGATGCCTAAATCTAAAACCTATGTCTTCGAATGAAGACAATGAGAGCGAATCTTGTCCAGAGGAGGACAAGTCAGCTTTGCTTGTAGCCCAAGTAAAGTTGCCATGAGAGTTTGAAATCTGACTGTTGAGACACGTGTCAGTTCCTTAGTGACACAGGGTCATTTCGGACAAATTAGGTCGGGTTGCCAAGTGGCTATAAATAGCCCACCCCCTACAACCACCAACGGTTGGCTGCTCGGATTTCAGTGCACGGCTTTTGTCATTTGAGAGCAACCCACCTCGAAGCCTTTGAGAGAAATATTCCTAGTGAGGAGAAAAGCCCTAACCACCCAGAGCCAGAGCAATTGGGCATCACTTAGGTCTTCTTATCTGTGTGATCTGAAGACTTATTACACTTGAGGACTGTGAATCCTCCAGACGGTTAGGCGTCGTGTTCAGAGCATCCAAGAGACATTGTGGATTGCCAGTGAACGAAGTTTGTGAAGGTTTGGGAGTCTACCTTGAAGACTTACCAGAGTGATTGGGCGAGGACTAAGTGACCTTAGCTCAAGGAGAATACGGTGAGGACTTGGTGTCCTGAACTGTGTGTTCAGGACTGGGTGTCCGGGACTGTGTGTCCTAAGGTTTAAATACCTAGCCGCTCCAACGAGTCACTGGTTTCATCTTCACTTACTTTTCTAACTGTTACACATTGTGAAGTCATTGCATGCTTGCCTTATCTTTTGTCTTCACAACATGAATGTATGATCTGTTTGGCTTCATAACTTCTTCCTACCTGATCCTTATTACACTGCAGTTGCTTGTCATTGTGCTTTCACTCTATTGAATACATGACCATGGCTGGCCTAGTGTAATCTAACTTCCGCTGCATAGTAATAGGAATAATCTTCTCTGTTTGTCTTTATAACTCTCACATTTTTGAAGACTTCCATAAAAATCGCCTATTCACCCCCCCCTCTAGTCGATATAACGCACTTTCAATTGGTATCAGAGCTTGGTGCTCCCTTGTTCTGTGTGATTCGGTTTAACCACCTGGAGTTTTAGCTATGTCGACTGCAGGGATAATCAAAGTCTCCGCTGCGTGCCCCGTCTTCGATGGAACTGAATATCCCTACTGGAAGAATAAGATGCGCATGCATCTTGAAGCCATTGACGTCGACCTATGGTATGTCGTCGAGAACGGCGTTCCCAAGGCTGGAGAAGGTGTCACTGCTGCTGATGTCAAGAAGTTCACTCAACTGGACTCTACTGCCAAAAATATCATCTGTGGTCATCTGACAAAAGGACAGTATGGCCGTGTGAGTGCTTTGAAGACATCCAAGCTGGTCTAGGACTGGCTCTCCAAGGTCAATGAAGGTGTCTCAACCCAGAGAGATCAAAGAATCAGTGTTCTTCGCAACCTCTTCAACCGCTTCAAGCGAAATGACAATGAGAATGTCCAGCACACATTTGATCGGCTCACTGACATCACAAATGAGCTTCAAGCCCTCGGCGCCACTGAGATCACCAAACATGAAATCGTCAAGACGCTGCTGAGATCACTTGATAGTTCATTTGACATCCTAGCCCTGATGATTCAAGAACGTCCTGATTTCAAGACACTCGATCCGTCTGACATACTTGAGAGGCTCAACACACATGAGTTTCAGCTTTCTGAGAAAAGAGATATCTACGGTCCAAACTATGGGCGAACTCGTGCCTTGAAGGCAAAAGCTGTTTCCTCATCTGAAGAAGAATCTGACAGCTGTTCTGATGATCCTGAAGACATTGGAAGAGAACTTGCAATGCTAGTGAAGAAGTTCCAAAATTTCACCAAGAAGAAAGGCTTCAGAAAATCTTCACGATCAAGCTCAAGGAATGATGAAGCTTCTACTCATGACTACAAGAAGAAAACATGTCACAAGTGCAAGAAAACCGGACACTTCATCTCTGAGTGTCCACAATGGGACAACGAGAACAGAAGGAAGAAGAAGAGCAAGGAATATGATTCTGACGACAAGAAGAAGAAGAAATACTCAAAGTCTTCTTCCAAGTCTTCCTCAAAGTCTTCATCACACAAGAAGAGCTCATCTGGCAAGGCACGTGCATTTGTTGGCAAGGAAATGGATTCAGAGGAGGAGTCCGCTTCTGAGGAGGCGGAGGTGGAGTGTGAGGAGGAGTCTGATTCTGGCATTGCGAGTCTGGCTAAAGCATACGTCGCCAAGTCCATCTTCAACACTGAAGACAATGACTGCATCACCGACGCCAATGCAAATGACAAGAACGACTCTACTCCTACCTACTGCTTCATGGCACGCGGTGCCAAGGTAAACTCACGAACCACTCGCTATCAAACATCTAGTGACGATGACTCTGACTGTGATTCAAAACCCAGCTACAAAACACTTGCTAAAATTGCAACTGAACAACAGAAAGCTATGGAACATATTCAAAAAATGTTGGACAGAAGCGATGATCTGTTGGGTGCTGAAATGACTCGATCTGAATCCTTAATTGAAGACATAAAAAATCTTCACGTTAAGTATCAGGAACTAGAAGATCGTCTTGATACTCTCTCAACGACTCATGAAAAGCTTTCCTATGACTATCTTCAAAGGAAGAAAGAACTTGAGAAATTGAGAGCGGCTCATGAAGATCTTTAAAAGGAAAACGAGTCACTTCGCGCCGAACAGATCAGTCCCGCTCAGGAAGGATTTGAACCACCATGTCTTAAATGCATTGAGCGTGATAATGCTACTTCTGTTGCTGAATGTTCCATTGCTACTGCTGTTGCAATATCTTCAACTGTTGATGTGGTAACTAACCCCTCTGCTGAGGATACCACTGCTATTGCTGATGAGAATGCTAGGCTGAAGACATTGCTTGAAACAGGGATGTACAAAAGTCTTAAAGGACATCAGACATTATGTGATGTCCTCAAGAAGCAGATTCTGAACCGAAACCCTAGGAAAGAGGGTGTTGGGTTCGTGAGGAAAATAAATGCAGATGGCTCTTACTGGAAACCTGAGCAGTACCCCAAAACCACATGGGTTTCTGCAAAGGAACTCTCAGCAGATCCATCCAATTTATCTGGCTTCACATGTGCTAACCCCATTATTATTGATGAATCCTTTGATGCAAACTATAAACTGTTTAAGAACCAGAATGGTGAAGTGTTTGCCAGGTACATTGGTACTAACTGCAGGAATGGACCGCCTATGAAGAAGATCCGGGTTCCGAAAAAGTGTCTGGAAAATCTTCCTGTGAATGTCTTCATGACACCTCACTTGAAGAAGACAAACCTCAGACCAAAGGCTTCATACGGTCCAAAGGCTTCATACAATCTGAGGACTCACCTGAGTCACACTAACGCAAATGTTTTGCAGGGAAACCATACTCAGGCATATGAATATGAGAGCGGTTCATCGAACCGTCATGTTCATATGACCAAAAATTATTCTGCTTATTCCTATGAGTATTATTGTCCACCTGCAAGACTGTTTGCTAAGGCTTCAAAGCCAAAATTCTCAGATGCTGCACTTAGACTTATTGCTTCTAAGCCACCCTTGAAGATGTGGGTGGTTAAGAAAGCTTAACTCTCTTTTGCAGGGAAAGGTCTCCAGCAGAAAAACAAAATCTTCTGATGCTATTGCTGGGGACCTTAAAAATCTTGTAGGGTGCAAGATAAAATGCCCGAATGGCATCATTATGTACTTCGTTCCTGAATCGCATGCTACTCTCCCTATTAGTCCTAATCTGGATCTAAGTTTTCATAACCCACTGGTTCGTCAAATGTTTATGCTTCACAATTCTCTTCATGAAGCCTATCCCCCTAACTGCACTGTAGGGTACGACACCAGCGACTTCAAAGTCTTCAGAATGGATTATTGACAGTGGGTGTACAAATCACATGACTGGCAAAAGAAGCCTTCTTATGGACTCAACATTACGTCCACCCGACAAGAGCCACATCACATTTGCTGACACTGGTAAAAGTAAGGTATTGGGTCTAGGTAGAGTTGCAATCTCAAAGGATCAACACATGGATAAAGTCATGCTTGTTGAATCCCTTGGCTTCAACTTAATGTCTGTCTCAATGCTTTGCGATTTGAATATGATCGTAATGTTTGGAAAATATCGTCGCCTGGTACTAATGGAATCTGACAAGTCTCTAGTGTTTGAAGGGTATCGGAAAGGTGATTTGTACGTGGTAGATTTCTCAGCAGGACCACAACTTGCAGTATGTCTTCTTGCAAAAGCTTCAGAATGCTGGCTTTGGCATCGGAGGCTTGGACATGCTGGCATGAGGAACCTCCACACCCTTGCAAAGAAGAAGCATGTCACAGGCATCGAGGGCGTCAAGTTCAAGAAAGATCACTTATGCGGTGCCTGTGAAGAAGGAAAAATGACAAGGGCAAAACATCCTTCGAAGACAATCATGACTACTACACAACCCTTCGAACTACTCCACATGGATCTTTTCGGTCCCACTCACTACTCGACTTTTACTACTTCTGCTTGCCTCTATGGCTTTGTCATTGTTGATTATTACTCTAGATATACTTGGGTGCACATAATCCTTTACAAGACTGAAGTGCAGGATGTCTTCAGACGCTTCGCCAATCGAGCTATGAACAATTTTGGCGCCAAGATAAAGCACATCAGAAGTGACAATGGCACTGAATTCAAGAACACTAGCCTTGATACATATCTTGATACCTTGGGCATCACACATGAATTCTCAGCTCCGTACACGCCACAGCAGAATGGCGTCGTCGAACGCAAGAACAGAACACTCATTGAGATGGCCAGAACAATGCTAGATGAATACAAGACTCCAAGAAAATTCTGGACTGAAGCCATTGACACTGCATGCCATACAATCAATCGCGTTTATCTTCACAAGCTTCTGAACAAGACATCTTATGAACTCCTAACTAGAAAGCAGCCAAATGTCAGTTACTTCAGAGTATTTGGAGCAAGGTGCTGGATCAAGGACCCACACCACACCTCAAAGTTTGCACCAAAAGCACATGAGGGCTTTATGCTTGGATATGGAAGGGATTCACACTCCTACAGAGTCTTCAATCTCTTCCATTACAAAGTGGTTGAAACAGTGGATGTGCGGTTTGATGAGACAAATGGTTCACAAAGAGAGCAACTGCCAAATGTTCTAGATGAAGTTCCAGCTAGTGATTCAATCAAGCTTATGGGAACTGGAGAGATTATACCTTCTGAAGCTCATCCTGAAGAAGAACTTATCATCTCAGCACCTGATCAACATGAAGACAATGCTCAGCCTGAAGACATTCCTCCCAGCAACAACACAGATCAGCAAGAGCAAAGTCTTCGCCCTGTACATCCTCGTGTTGCAAATGAAGTGCAGATTGACAGAATAATTGACAGCATCAATGCACCTGGTCCACTCACTCGTTCAAGGGCAACTCAGCTAGCAAACTTCTGTGGGCACTTCGCATTCGTCTCAATATCAGAACCCAAGAAAGTTGAAGAAGCCTTCATGGAACCTGAATGGATTCAAGCTATGCAAGAAGAGCTTCAACAGTTTGAGCTGAATAATGTATGGGAACTGGTTAAGCGTCCTGATCCACGGAAGCACAACATAATAGGCACCAAATGGATATACCGCAACAAGCAAGATGAGCATGGTCAAGTTGTCAGAAACAAAGCTCGTCTCGTTGCTCAAGGATATACTCAAGTGGAGGGCATTGACTTCGATGAAACATTTGCTCCTGTGGCTAGGCTTGAAGCCATACGCATACTGCTGGCATATGCAAATCATCATAACATACTTCTATATCAAATGGATGTGAAAAGTGCCTTTCTCAATGGCAAGATTGAAGAAGAAGTGTATGTTGCACAACCGCCTGGCTTTGAAAATCCAAAACATCCTGACATGGTATACAAGCTCAACAAGGCACTGTATGGCCTCAAACAAGCCCCTAGGGCCTGGTATGACACACTCAAGTACTTCCTGAAGAGCAAAGGCTTCATACCTGGTTCCCTGGATCCCACTCTTTTCACGAAGACATATGATGGTGAACTGTTTGTGTGCCAAATATATGTGGATGACATTATCTTCGGCTGCACCAATCAAAAGTACAGTGAAGAGTTTGGATATATGATGCAAGAGCAATATCAGATGTCCATGATGGGGGAGCTGAAGTTCTTCCTTGGTCTTCAAATACGACAACAACGCAATGGCATCTTCATATCTCAAGAGAAGTATCTCAAAGATTGCCTGAAGAAGTTCGGTATGCAAGACTGCAAAGGCTTCACAACACCAATGCCAGCCAAACATCATCTAGGTCCTCACGACAATGGTAAAGAGTTCGATCAAAAGGTATACCGCTCCATGATTGGGTCTTTGCTTTATTTATGTGCATCTAGGCCAGATATTATACTTAGTGTTTGCATGTGTGCTTGATTCCAAGCGGCACCAAAGGAGTCGCATCACTTAGCTGTGAAGCGAATTCTTCGATATTTGGCTCACACCCCAACTCTAGGATTGTGGTATCCAAAGGGCTCAGAGTTTGATTTGGTTGGATTTTCGGATGCTGATTATGCTGGTGACAAAGTTGATCGAAAGTCTACATCAGGCACATGTCATTTTCTGGGATGATCACTTGTATGTTGGTCTTCAAAGAAGCAGAACTGTGTACCTCTCTCCACTACTGAATCTGAATACATTGCTGCTGGATCTTGCTGCGCTCAGCTTCTGTGGATGAATCAAACACTCAAGGACTATGGCATTCATCTGAAGCAAGTGCCACTTTACTGCGACAACGAAAGCGCCATCAAGATTGCCAACAACCCAGTTCAGCACTCGAAGACAAAGCACATTGAAATTCGTCATCACTTTCTCAGAGATCATGTTGTGAAGGAAGACATTGATATCATACACATCAACACTGAAGAGCAATTGGCGGATATCTTCACCAAGCCCTTGGATGAGAAGAGATTTTGCAAGTTACGGTGTGAGCTAAATATCTTGGAATCCTCAAATGTCCTGTGATCAGGCACACATCCTAACACTTATGCATATTGATGACTTAGATGTACAACACACAAAGTAAAGTATATCTTCAATCAATGAAGACATACCTTCTAAGTGTGAATACATTGATGTGGAATTTGACTTCGGAGCACCACGACAATTGTGCGCCGTGTCTGGGTCTAATACTTCCTATACGATGGGTAACGCCACCACCAAACGTTCCATTTTGAAGTGTTTCACTCATGGCGTTACCTTGCAATATCTTCACATTTGGTTTGGCTTCGAACTCAACATGTCTTCATGATTATCTTCACTACATTGATTATATAAATATATACATACTAGTGTTCTGTCCTCTACAGCATTCACTTATAGCTATGTCTTCTTGGTTGAATCTTTTGAACTAAGTGAATGTGATCGGACCCTAATCTCTCTATGCTTTCTAACTCAAATTCTATCTCTCCAAGTCATATGCATTCTATTGAAATTGTCGAATGTCTTCACTGTGTCCTTGCCAGCTGAAGATATAGAGACAACCATAAAGTCCGTTTTTAATGCTCATTCCTCCACATAAAATCCGGAGAAGCAGGAACGACCACCCGACAATTTAGGCGCGCGTGGGACGTGGAACAAACCCCAAACTGGCCACGCGTTCCTCAAATGCGAACCGCCAGGGGCACCTGTGTAATAGCACAGTGCCGCCCCTGAGCCTATAAATTCACACTTACCGCAGTCATTATCTCCTTCTTCCACCCTCGCAAGAACCCTAGCGCCACCGCTAGCACTCGACGACGCCGGAGACGAAGCGCTTCACTGCCGCAACCTCTCCAACGCCGTCCTCACGCCGACCGCGGACATCGTCCTCTCCGCCGTCGCCGTAGGTGTTTTCCGTCACCAAGTTAGGGCACGGAGGACTGAACTGCTCGGCATCAACTCCCTTCCGTCTAGCAGTTCCAGTGTGGTAACTAAAACTTCTTTTTACAGCCTCTTTTGATCTCATGGTTCTGTCACTTCCTACCATAAGAAGTTTCTCTTCACAATAGTTAAATCTCTCGCTGCATCTCATAACATGCCTAGTATATTCACTTGTGCTTCATAAAGTAGTTAGATTCCTCACTTGTACTAATCTATGGGTTCGTACAAATCTGGAACCAACTTCTTATCTATGAGTGAATGTCTTCACACGATGAGGTCAATGTCTTCTAAACTGATTAATCTTCAAAACCTTCTGAGAATGCATATGACCTCTTCCCCTTCCCTCGCACCTTAATGCTGTCACAGGTACATGTCCGTGGGAGAATCCTTCGGTTCTCATAGTCTGCATTCATTTGTAGAATTACTACAGCACCACATAAACTCTCCTGAAGCCCGTTCCTGTTGGTCCAGAAAAAGACAGCCTTTGAAGCCTTTGAAAGTTTTGAAGCCTTTCAAGTTAAAGTTTATGGCTTCAGAAGCAGCAGCAAGAAAGGGGGGCAGACGGAGACGTGAGGGAACTTCCAAGGATCTGCCTGAAGACTTGGCAGAAATGTACAAAACAGATCCAGAAGAGAGCTATGGGCAGCGCAAGACCCGAATCCAATGGATTCGACGCTATTGGGCAGAACAGTGGTTCAAATACCGCTTCGTCACCCAGGAGTATGCTGAAAAGAATGCTATCAAGTGCCCATGGGGGGATATCTTATACAAGAACCTTGTACCCAGGACCAGAGATGAAGCCATTGCTCAAGGCTTCTACCCATGCATGGTCCGAGGACCACAGCCTGATGATGCACATCCGTCGTCACTTCTCTGGAGTCGTGACGACAATCTCTTCAAGCACGACTTTCAGTTTGCCCAAAAGTCAGCGAAGCTAAACAAGAAGAAATTTGGGCTTGACTTCAACCCTGGTCCCTCCTCACCAAGGGCAGATGGCACACGCGACGCCGAACCCAATATCATCGGTCCGTTTGCCAATCTTGAGGGCCTGATCACTCACATCTTAGTCCAAGGGACTGCCGTAAATGACCATCCAGCTGACTCTGAGTCTGATGAAGCTCCTGCTGTGCCGAAGCCAAAGCAGACGAAGAAACCAAAAGCTTCAAATCCGGCACCTGCCTCAAAAATCTCAAGGGCGAAGCCATTGAAAACTGCACCTCCTGAAGTCAGTGTGCAGTCTGAAGACGTATCCCGCGTCTCCAAGCCCCGGAAAGAAAAGGAGCCTCAGCAACAAACCGGCAAAGAGCTCACTGCTGCTGCCATTCTACGCAGCGAAGCCATTGATCTATCAAGCGATGAAGATCTGGGAGATGACGCTCTAGAGCAGCTTATCAAAAGCAAAGAAGAAGCTGAAATCTTCAACAATCTGCCTCTCTTTGATGTCGCCATCATCCACAGCTTCATCGATGAATGGTTTGACTCACCAGACATAAGCTTCAATGATCTGCACTGCCTGTTGGACTCAGCGTCGCCTTCCAAGGCGCAATTGCTTCAGAACTGGCCATTGCTCAGCGCATTGTTGAGCTGAAGCAGAAAATTGATCACGAAAAGGCTCAGTTCAAGAAGCACATGGCCAGCCTCAGCGTGCAGGAAGTGAGGAGCTTCAAAATCATGCTGCATGAACTCAAAGAAAACTTTCTGAAAAAGCGTGCTGAAGCTCAGGGCTCGCGTGAAAGGATGAAGTCTTTGGCAGATAAATGTGTTCAAGCCTACAACGAGGCTGAAAAGCGCAAGGCACTTGGGCGTCCTGGCATCGACCCCAAGATGGCCGCAAAGAAGAAGAAGCAGCCTGCTGTGAGTGAACCAGAGGCATCAAGACAAGAAGCTATTCCGATTGTCTTCACAACCGCCACGACTGGCTCGAAGCCAAAGAGCCGGTCAACCGCTTCTGAGCTTAAGAAGACACGGAATGCAGAGGCTGAAGCCAGAAAAAGGAAGAGCTCTGAAGCCTCTCCTACTGCCCCCAGCAAAAAGAAGCGCAAGACCAAGAAATCTAGGGCTGCTCCCACAGAGCCCTTGATGGTTGAACCCCTCTCTGTCATTCACCCCAATGCAGAGAGATGACTGACAGTTCATGAGCCTGCTACCACAGAGGCTCCTGACGCTGAAGATATTCCAGCAGCCGACCCAATAGCTGCTGAAGACATTGATCATCAGGACAATGTGCAAGGTGATGCAGCCCTTCCTCAGCTTGAATCAAGCGAACTCATCAGTATTGGTCGTCCTCTGACGCCAATGGCACAAGATGAGTCATGGGCGGATCACCCTCAGGAGGAAGAAGACTTTGAGGTTCAGCCCACTCCGACCCCACAAGCGTCGTCTGTGTTCCGTAGGCTTCGCAAAGGTCCACGGCCTCAAGTCCATACTGCAGAAATTCCGGCTGCATCAGCCGAAGACAATGAAGAAGCTCCACCAGAACCCACTCCCCCGCTCCATCAAGATGCAGTTCTCCAGGAGAACATGCCTAAGGTTGTCCCTCCAACTACACAAGCGGAGGAAGAAAATGTTGCGACTGCCACCACAAACACTGAAGCCAATGTGGAGCCCGCCCCACCAAATGCTTCAGCGGATAGTGAAGCTACTGAGCCAGACACTTCAGTCCCTGAGTCTGCTGCAGGTCCACAGTTTGATTATCATATTGAGCACAGGCCTCATGTCCAGAAGCCAGTCCCAAGGCTTCCAAGGTTTCCAGGTCCTGCATCAGCACCTGGCTCCTTTGATATTAACAGCTTCAAGGCAGACAATACATTTTTCAATAGCTCCAAGAACCCCTATTCAAGGGAAAGGATTGTATCAGACAGGTTCTGGAGCTATTCTCAGCGCAGCTATTATTCATGCATCTTATACAACCAAGGCTGCATCTTTCCACACAAGCGCCTTGAGGTTGAAGCCATTGCTGGTCTGCCCTGCTTGGAGGAAGCTTTGGATTGCTTCAAGCAAGTGGGCCTGTTGCCGTTTGTGACTGATGAAGAGCACTGGAATGAAGAGCTTCTGCTTCAGTTCTATGCCACTCTGCATATCAAAGGATACAACAGAGATCCGAAGACTTGGATCCTGGAGTGGATGACCGGCAATGTCCATCATGAAGCCAATGCGTTTGATATCATTGAGCTCACCGGCCTGCCCACTCCTGGCGAATTCTTCGAGGAAGGTTGTAAATTACATTCTGAAGCTATTGAGAGCATATTCCAGAGACCTGAACCAAATATGAGTCAGATGCTCTCAATGATGAAGCCATTGCCTTAGGATGCACCCTATCCAACTGAGTTCTTCGTTGAAGACCTAGAGTACCTGCCCAGGACAATATATCACATCATCCGGCGGACTCTCTGGCCCATTAAGGGACACTCACCACATGCCAAGATCGAGGGTGCAATGAAGACTCTCATATTCTATGTCCTGCATGGCAAATGCTTCAACGCACAGGATCTCTTCATACGCCAACTTGCAGCGTCAGGCTCAGAATTATTTGGTTTGAAGTTCTATGCTCCTTGGGTGATGAGGCTAATCAAACTGCACTCTGCGATCTCGTATCATCCCTCTGCCCGAAACATCGGATCTTCTTGCCAGATGTGGATATCTCTGCTGAAGCAATATACCCTGAGCCTGCCAAGCAACCGATAAGTCTTCAAAATGCAGAACACCAGAGCTTCACGCAGAATGTTGAGGGTGTTGAAGCCATATCCAGGGTATATCCATTGGCTGGCACTACACATGCACCAGCATCTACTGAAGCCACAGACAGCACAAATGCTCCATGACCCAAGAAGTGTGCTCGTGCCCTCACTGACCGGGAACTTCTTGTGGCCCTTCACCAAAAGCAAGATAGGCATCACGACTGGCTAAAGCGTCAGATGAAGAGCCTCTTGGTGGATGTCAATCGTCTTCGAAACCTTGCAACCAAGAATGCCTTCGTTACACATGAGACTTGCCGTCGTACGTGGAAAGGGCTCTCAATGATATGCACTGAAGCTGAACTTGAAGAGGATGGCTTCACAGAGCGTTTCAAGTTTGACACCACACCTCCTAGAAGGGTTGTGATGCGCAACACACCATCACTCGAAGACTCTGAGTTTTCTTCATCTGCTGCTACAGTCACTGCCAGAATCATTGATGAAGACGACGATGCTACATCACCGCCACCTGCTTCAGCACCTCCAAGCTCTACACCGCCAAACAACTCCACCGACCCTGCTGTGCCTGGAAACGCGTAGAAAACTCTATGTCTTCAAACCTTTTTGGTCATCATTGACAAAAGGGGGAGAAGCATATGATGTTTATAGTCTTCAAGCGGGTCAATATGGGCGGGTGTCTTATATTTTGCTACATTTTGCTTCGTGCTTACAACTCCCGTTTTGCTTCATTTGGTTCTTTGAGTTGTAACACTAAAACACAATGGTCGTCTGCTACTTGTTTGCCATTCTGTTGTGCGAAGATAAAATCCGCATGTGCAACAATAAATTCCGCACTTATCTCATTCTGCAGACGTCCATTTTCCATTATGCATGTCATTATCTTCATATACTTTCATATGCATAGTGGATTGTCATCATAAGCTGAAGTGGATCTCCACAAGTACAACCTGCCATGTGCATTTGCATTCCAAACGCAAATTAACTTATATGCACATCTTCAGGGGGAGCCCTTGCAACTTATGAAGACAATTCCCTATCCTTCACAAATTTCACAAATTATATTCCCCGTTGAAAACTTCAACTAGTTTGTCATCAATCACCAAAAAGGGGGAGATTGTAAGTGCATCTAGTGCCACCCCTAGTTGGTTTTGGAGTATTGACGACAAACCTAGTTGAGGGACTAATGTGTTTGTGAGAATTGCAGGAAAACACAGGTAGAAGTCCCTCATTGATTCAGTTTTACTACCAGAGATGACCCCTAAAAATGTATGAAGACATTGAAGACAAAGGTGGTATATGATGATATTCACTTTGAAGACTATGACAAAACAAGACACGTTATGAAGCATATGGAGCTCGAAGAATTAGATCTTTCGTAGTTCTTTTTCTTTTGTGTGTTGAGTCATAGGAACCACCGTACTGTTAAGTGGGGTCCAGGAGAACCAGTCAGAATGACTGAAGTGATGCCTAAATCTAAAACCTATGTCTTCGAATGAAGACAATGAGAGTGAATCTTGTCCAGAGGAGGACAAGTCAGCTTTGCTTGTAGCCCAAGTAAAGTTGCCATGAGAGTTTGAAATCTGACCGTTGAGACACGTGTCAGTTCCTTAGTAACCCAGGGTCATTTCGGAAAAATCGGGTCGGGTTGCCAAGTGGCTATAAATAGCCCATCCCCTACAACCACCAACGGTTGGCTGCTCGGATTTCAGTGCACGGCTTTTGTCGTTTGAGAGCAACCCACCTCGAAGCCTTTGAGAGAAATATTCCTAGTGAGGAGAAAAGCCCTAACCACCCAGAGCCAGAGCAATTGGGCATCACTTAGGTCTTCTTATCTGTGTGATCTGAAGACTTATTACACTTGAGGACTGTGAATCCTCCAGACGGTTAGGCGTCGCGTTCATAGCATCCAAGAGACATTGTGGATTGCCAGTGAACGAAGTTTGTGAAGGTTTGGGAGTCTACCTTGAAGACTTACCAGAGTGATTGGGCGAGGACTAAGTGACCTTAGCTCAAGGAGAATACGGTGAGGACTTGGTGTCCTGAACTGTGTGTTCAGGACTGGGTGTCCGGGACTGTGTGTCCTAAGGTTTAAATACCTAGCCGCTCCAACCAGACGTACAGTTGTCACAGCAACTGGAACTGGTCCAACATATCATTGTCTTCAACGAGTCACTGGTTTCATCTTCACTTACTTTTCTTACTGTTACACATTGTGAAGCCATTGCATGCTTGCCTTATCTTTTGTCTTCACAACATGAATGTATGATCTGTTTGGCTTCATAACTTCTTCCTACCTGATCCTTATTACACTGCAGTTGCTTGTCATTGTGCTTTCACTCTATTGAATACATGACCATGGCTGGCCTAGTGTAATCTAACTTCCGCTGCATAGTAATAGGCATAATCTTCGCTGTTTGTCTTCATAACTCTCACGTTTTGAAGACTTCCATAAAAATCGCCTATTCACCCCTCCCCCCCTCTAGTCGATATAACGCACTTTCAGCTTGCAACGGCGAACAACGGGGAGAGAAGACATCGCGGGAGCCGACCGATATTGGGTCGACGGCTGCCGCAGTAGGACGCCGCGAAAGCACATGCGAAAGTGCGTCGCCCCGCGGATGGGGAGTGCCTCGACGTCGAGGGGAGCTTCCTGAAGCCAGGCGAAGTCGTCGGCGATGAAAACAAGCGCGCCGAGACGGATCTCGCGGCCCTCAGCCAAACCTCCGCTGGAAACCATGATGATGTGACTCGGAGAAATCGCAACCTCATCGGGAAGTCGCTAAGAAACCTGCCCCACGGTGGGCGCCAACTATCGTGGTTCTATGTCTGAAAGTAGAATGGGGGTAGGTATGAGGAGGCAAGATCCTAGCTACGGTGAAGTTGTGCACGCAAGATTTACGAGTTCAGGCCCTTCTCAGAAGAAGTAACAACCCTATGTCTCGATGCCCGGAGGCTGGTTGATTGGATTATGCGTGAAGTTACAGGGGGTGCGAACCCTTGTCTCAGTGGAGGGGGTGGCTTATATAGAGTGTGCCAGGACCCCAGCCAGCCCACGTTACAAGGAGTTCAATGTACATTAAGGTGAGACGTTATTGGTAACGCCAATAATAAAGACATATAAATGATCATTAACGCTACGGAGTGAACTCCTGGCCGTTGCCATCCTGAGTGGCTTTAGATCTTCTGTACTCCGAGTGGTTTCTGATGTGGTCGAGTGATTATATATACCCTAGTCCACTAGAATTGGGTTATCCGAGTGGAACCATGGTCGAGTGAGTTGTATCTTGAGGTGACTTCAGTTGGTAGAATTTGTTGTCCTTTGAATGTCTTTGACTGTAGGGCGGTGTCCTTGGGAGGGGTGCTTAGATCAGGTCTATTTCCCTACCCTAGGTACATGTCATCATCAGGAGGCGCGCGCCACCTCCTGTGGCAGCCTTCCCTCTCTCCACTATGGCCCATGAGGCCCATTAACTTTCCCGGGGGTTTCCCGTAACCTCCCGGTACTCCGAAAAATCCCCGATCTTCTTCGGAACCATTCCGGTGTCCGTATATAAACTTCCAATATATGAACCTTTACCTCTCGACCATTTTGAGACTCCTCGTCATGTCAGTGATCTCATCCGGGACCCCGAACAAACTTCAGTCACCAAAACACATAACTCATAATACAAATCGTCATCGAACGTTAAGCGTGCAGACCCTACGGGTTCGAGAACTATGTAGACATGACCGAGAGACATCTCCAGTCAATAACCAATAGCGGAACCTCGATGCTCATTTTGGCTCTTACATATTCTACAAAGATCTTTATCGGTCAAACCGCATAACAACATACATCATTTCCTTTCTCATCGGTATGTTACTTACCCGAGATTTGATCATCGGTATCATCATACCTAGTTCAATCTCGTTACCGGCAAGTCTCTTTACTCGTTCCGTAATGCATCATCCTGCAACTAACTTATTAATCACATTGCTTGCAAGGCTTATAGTGATGTGCATTACCGAGAGGGCCCAGAGATACCTCTCCAATACTCGGAGTGACAAATCCTAATCTTGATCTATGCCAACCCAACAAACGCCTTCAGAGACACCTGTAGAGCATCTTTATAAGCACCCAGTTACCTTGTGACATTTGATAGCACACAAGGTGTTCCTCCGGTATTCGGGAGTTGCATAATCTCATAGTTAGAGGAATATGTATAAGTCATGAAGAAAGCAATAGAAATAAAACTTGACGATCATTATGCTAAGCTAACGGATGGGTCTTGTCCATCACATCATTCTGCTAATGATGTGATCTCGTTCATCAAATGACAACGCATGTCCATGGTTAGGAAACTTAACCATCTTTGATGAATGAGCTAGTCAACTAGAGGCATACTAGGGACACTCTGTTTTGTCTATGTATTCACACATGTACTAAGTTTCTGGTTAATACAAGTCTAGCATGAATAATAGATATTTATCATGATATAAGGAAATATAAATAACAACTTTATTATTGCCTCTATGGCATATTTCCTTCAGCTTGGCGGATGGGTTGGGCCTAGCGGATTCGTTGACACTGCGGTGCTCTTCCCCACCCCGTGATTCTGCTCCTCTTCTCCACCCCTTGACCCCGCCGCCACCACCAATCCAACCCACCCCAACCCCGCTACCACCACCCTTCAGCCCTCCGCCACCTCCCTCCTGCCCCTAATCCTTGTGCCCTAGCCTCGACGGCAGCTGCTGCTGTTGACCTGCCTCCCACCACAGTGGTGGCCAATTTCCTTGCATCTTTCGAGGTGCCGGTGCAGCCACCCCTTCTTCCCCTCCTGCTGTTGTTCCCAAGACGGCGACCAAGCACTCCAGGGCGACCAAGCCTCCTCCTGGGGTTGTTGATGTGACAAGTGGCCGGCACAGTGGGAGGCTGGCCGCCAAACCCAGCTGCGGGCTTCCCTCCATGGAGAAAGCCAGGCTGGTCCTCCTCAATAAGAATGGCCTCGTCTCCGCTGATGACGACACCCTGTTTGACAATGCCCTATGTCGGTACAAGGATCTCTTTCAGCAACCGATGACAGCCCAATTCATTGATGTTGTTACCTCTCTTGTTCAAGCTGGGGGCTCCAAGCTGAAGACGAGCAAGCGCCCGGCGACTGCTCCCGTTGGTCCGGGCGTTGTTGTGCAGGCCTGATGTTGTCGATGCCGCTACCCATTGTGTCCATGTACTGCATCATGTTAGTCCGGTCTACTGATTTTCAGTTAGTGGAGGGTTGGCTCTGTGTGTTTGGGCCGGCCCCTGTGCCTGTTGTTGCTCCTGCTGCCTCCCTGTACCCCCTGTGTTCGACTCGGTTTCCCGATGGATATTAACCTCATTTGCTGGAATGTGCATGGGCCGGGATCCCTTGCTCGGAGAACTGCTATGAATAAGCACATCGTGGGGTTACGGTGCAATATTGTCTGCCTCCAAGAAACCAAGATCCAATTGATGAGCAGCCAATTAGTTTCTGAGGAGATTGGGCCTAGGTTTGGTGACAACTTTCTTGCTCTGCCGACTGCTGGCTCTAGAGGGGGCATTCTCCTTGCATGTACTGCTGATTTGCACAACCTAGCTACCTCCTCTGACCATTTCATTTCGGCCACCATCACTGACCGCTCCAATGGCATGTCTGAAAGAAATATTCCCTAGAGGCAATAATAAAGTTGTTATTTATATTTCCTTATATCATGATAAATATTTATTATTCATGCTAGAATTGTATTAACCGGAAACTTAGTACATGTGTGAATGCATAGACAAACAGAGTATCCCTAGTATGCCTCTACTTTACTAGCTCGTTAATCAAAGATGGTTAAGTTTCCTGACCATAGACATGTGTTTTCATTTGATGAACGGGATCACATCATTAGAGAATGATGTGATGGACAAGACCCGTCCGTTAGCTTAACACAAATGATCGTTTAGTTTTATTGCTAATGCTTTCATCATGACTTATACATGTTCCTCTGACTATGAGATTATGCAACTCCTGAATACCAGAGGAACACCTTGTGTAATATCAAATGTCACAACGTAATTGGGTGATTATAAAGATGCTCTACAGGTGTCTCCGATGGTGTTTGTTGAGTTGGCATAGATCGAGATTAGGATTTGTCACTCCGTGTATCGGAGAGGTATCTCTGGGCCCTCTCGGTAATGATCATCACTGTAAGCCTTGCAAGCAATGTGACTAATGAGTTAGTTATGAGATGATGCATTACGGAACGAGTAAAGGGACTTGCCGGTAACGAGATTGAACTAGGTATGATGATACCGACGATCGAATCTCGGGCAAGTAACATACCGATGACAAAGGGAACAACGTATGTTGTTATGCGGTTTGACCGATAAAGAGCTTCATAGAATATGTAGGAACCAATATGAGCATCCAGGTTCCGCTATTGGTTATTGACCGAAGAAGTGTCTCGGTCATGTCTACATAGTTCTAAAACCCGTATTCCGCACGCTTAACGTTCGATGACGATTTGTATTATGAGTTATGTCATTTGATGTACCAAACTCTGTTCGGAGTCCCGGATGAGATCACGGACATGACGAGTCTCGAAATAGTCGAGACATAAAGATTGATATATTGCAAGGTTATGTTTGGACACCAGAATGGTTTTAGATAGGTTCGGGCATTTTCCGGAGTACCGGGGGCTTACCGGAACCCCCCGAGGGGTTAATGGGCCTTCATGGGCCCTAGTGGAAGAGAGGAGGCGATGGCCAGGTGGAGGCGCCCCCCCAAGACCAATCCGAATTGGACTAGGGTTGGGGACGCCCCCCCTTCCTTCTTCCCCTCCCTCTCTTTCCCCCTTCTCCTTCTTGGAATAGGAAAGGGGGACGAATCCTACTTGGACCGGGAGTCCAAGTAGGACCCCCCCTTGGGCGGCCTCCTCCTCCCCCCTCCTTTATATACGTGGGAGGGGGCACCCCAAAGGCACGCAAAAGTTTCTCTTAGCCGTGTGCGGTGCCCCCCTCCACAGTTACACACCTCGGTCATATCGTCGTAGTGCTTAGGCGAAGCTCTCCGCCGGTAACTTCATCATCACCGTCACCACACCGTCGTGTTGATGGAACTCTCCCTCGGCCTCAACTGGGTGAAGAGTTCGAGGGACGTCACCGAGCTAAACGTGTGCGGATCACGGAGGTGCCGTACGTTCGGTACTTGGATCAGTTGGATCACGAAGACGTTTGACAACATCAACTGCGTTACTAAAAGCTTCCGCTTTCGGTCTCCGAGGGTACATGGACACACTCTCCCTGCTCGTTGCTATGCTTCTCCTAGATAGATCTTGCGTGATCGTAGTACTTTTATTTTTGAAATACTACGTTCCCCAATAGTGGCATCAGAGCTAGGTCTATGCGTAGATGTTATATGCACGAGTAGAACACAAAGAGTTGTGGGCGATAATAGTCATACTGCTTACTAGCAATGTCTTACTTTGATTCGGCGGTATTGTTCGATGAAGCGGCCCAGACCGACATTACATGATCATGTTCATGAGAATGGTTATACCAACGCGCTTCGCACACACGTGACTAGTGGGTGTCTGTTTCTCCAGCTTTAGTTGAATCGAGTTTGACTACGCCCGATCCTTGTTGAAGGTTAAAACAACACACTTGACTAAAAATCGTTGTGGTTTTGATGCGTAGGTAAGAACAGTTCTTGCTAGAAGCCCGTAGCAGCCACGTAAAACTTGCAACAACAAAGTAGAGGACGTCTAACTTGTTTTTGCAGGGCTTGATGTGATGTGATATGGTCTAGACGTGATGATATATAAATTGTTGTATGAGATGATCATGTTTTGTAACAGTTATCGGCAACTGGCAAGAGCCATATGGTTGTCGCTTTATTGTATGAAATGCAATCGCCATGTAATTGCTTTACTTTATCACTAAGCGGTAGCAATAGTCGTATAAGCAATAGTTGGCGAGACGACAACGGTGCTACGATGGAGATCAAGGTGTCAAGTCGGTGACGATGGTGATCATGACAGTTCTTTGGAGATGGAGATCAAAGGAACAAGATGATGATGGCCATGTCATATCACATATTTGATTGCATGTGATGTTTATCCTTTATGCATCTTATTTTGCTTAGTACGGCGGTAGCATTATAAGATGAGCTCTCACTAAATTTCAAGGTATAAGTGTTCTCCCTGAGTATGCACCGTTCCTACAGTTCATCGTGCCGAGACACCACGTCATGATCGGGTGTGATAAGCTCTACGTTCACATACAACGGGTGCAAGCCAATTCTGCACACGCAGAATACTTGGGTTAAACTTGACAAGCCTAGCATATGAAGATATGGCCTCAGAACACTGAGACCGAAAGGTCGAGCGTGAATCATATAATAGATATGATCATCATAGTGATGTTCACCATTGAAAACTACTCCATCTCACGTGATGATCGGACATGGTTTAGTTGATTTGGATCACGTGATCATTTAGATGACTAGAGGGATGTCTATCTAAGTGGGAGTTCTTAAGTAATATGATTAATTGAACTTTAATTTATCATGAACTTAGTACCTTATAGTATTTTGCATGTCTATGTTGTTGTAGATAAATGGCCCGTGCTACTGTTCCTTTGAATTTTAATGCGTTCCTAGAGAAAGCTAAGTTGAAAGATGATGGTAGCAATTACACGGACTGGGTCCGTAACTTGAGGATTGTCCTCATTGCTGCATAGAAGAATTACGTCCTGGAAGCACCGCTAGGTGCCAAACCCGCTGCAGGAGCAACTCCGGACATTATGAACGTTTAGCAGAGCAAAGCTGATGACTGCTCGATAGTTCAGTGTGCCATGCTTTACGGCATAGAACCGGGACTTCAACGTTGTTTTGAACGTCATGGAGCATATGAGATGTTCCAGGAGTTGAAGTTAATATTTCAAGAAAATGCCCGGATTGAGAGAGATGAAGTCTCCAATAAGTTCTACAACTGCAAAATGGAGGAGAATAGTTCTGTTAGTGAACACATACTCAGAATGTCTGGGTACCATAATCACTTGACTCAACTGGGAGTTAATCTTCCTATTGATAGTGTCATTGACAGAGTTCTTCAATCACTGCCACCAAGTGATACGTCTCCAACGTATCTATAATTTTTTATTGTCCCATGTTGTTTTATTATCAATCTTAGATGTTTTATAATCATTTTATAGTCATTTTATATCATTTTTTGGTACTAACCTATTGACATAGTGCCCAGTGCCAGTTCCTGTTTTTTCCATGTTTTTTACATCGCAGGAAATCAATATCAAACGGAGTCCAAATGGCGCGAAACTTTACGATGATTTTTTATGGGCCAGAAGAAAGGCAATGGGCCCTGGTTGCACCTGGGGGGTGCCCCAAGGGTGGCACAACCCACCAGGGTGGGTCAGGAGGCCCTGGCGCGCCCAGGTGGGTTGTGCCCACCTCGGGTGCCCCTGGACCGCCTCTTTGCTCTATAAATACCCAAATATTCCCAAAACCCTAGGAGAGTCGACGAAATATTCATCCAGCCGCCGCAGAGTCCATAAACACCAGATCCAATCTAAACACCATCACAGAGGGGTTCACCACCTCCATTGGTGCCTCTCCGATGATGCATGAGTAGTTCTTTGTAGACCTTCGGGTCCGTAGTTAGTAGCTAGATGGCTTCATATCTCTCTCTCTCTCTTGATTCTCAATACAATTGTCTCTTGGAGATCCATATGATGTAAATCTTTTGTGGTGTGTTTGTTGGGATCGATGAACTTTGAGTTTATGATCAGATCTATGTTTTTATATCCATGAAAGTATTTGAGTTTCTTTGATCTATTTTATGTGTGATCTCTTATAGCCTCGTATTTCTTCTCCGAAAGTTGGGTTTTGTCTGGCCAACTCGATCTATTTATCTTGCAATGGGAAGAGGTGCCCAGTAGTGGGTTTGATCTTACGGTGCTTGATCCCAGTGGCAGAAAGGGAACCGACACGTATGTATCATTGCTACTAAGGATAAAAAGACGAGATCTATATCTACCGCCATATAGATAAATGGATCTTGTCTACATCATGTCATCGTTCTTATTGCATTACTCTGTTTTTCCATGAACTTAATACACTAGATGCATGCTGGATAGCGGTCGATGTGTGGAGTAATAGTAGTAGATGCAGGCAGGAGTCGGTCTACTAATCTTGGACGTGATGCCTATGTAATGATCATTGCCTGGATAACGTCATGAGTATTTGAAGTTCTATCAATTTCCCAATAGTAATTTTTTCACCCACCGTTTGCTATTTTTCTCAAGAGAAGCCACTAGTGAAACCTACGCCCCCCGGGTCTTATTTCTCATTTATTTGCCTTGCAATCTACTTTTTCCTTACTTTTATTTTCAGATCTATTAAACCAAAAATCCAAAAAAATACTTTGCTGCACTTTATTTTATTTGGTGTTCGATCTATCAATATTTACAACCTTTCTGCCATCACACGCCAATTTCTGGCGCCGTTACCCGTAAGGGATTGACAACCCCTTTAACATGTCGGGTTGCGAGGTGTCGTTATTTTGTGTGCAGGGGCTGTTTACGTTGTGTTGCTTGGTTCTCCTACTGGTTCGATACCTTGGTTTCATAACTGAGGGAAATACTCTACCGTCGTTGTGCTACATCATCCCTCCCTCTTCGGGGAAATACCGACGTAGCTCAAGCTGCCATCAAGGAGAATTTCTGGCGCCATTGCCGGGGATGATCTTCATCATAACCAGGTTCCTAATCACAAATCTCATCTCCTTGCAATTTACATTATTTACCATTTGCCTCTCATTTTCCTCTCCCCCACTTCACGAAAATTTGCCGTTTTATTTGCCTCTTTTTTCCGTTCGCCGTTTTCTTGCCAGATCTGTTTTTGAGTGCAATCTTGTTGTGTGGTCATCATGACTCAAGAGAACACCAAGTTATGTGATTTCTCAAATACCAACAACAATGATTTTATTGTCACTCCACTTGCTCCTCCCGCCACTAGTGCGGAGACTTTTGATATTAATACCGCTTTGCTGAATCTTGTTATGAAAGACCAATTTTCTGGTACTCCTAATGAGGATGATGCGTCCCATCTTAATACTTTCGTGGAATTATGCGATATGCAAAAGAAAAAGGATGTGGACAATGATGTGGTCAAGATGAAATTATTTTCGTTCTCTTTGTGTGATTCTGCAAAAAATTGGTTCTCTTCTTTGACTCGTAATAGTATCGATTCTTGGAATGAGTGCAAAGATGCTTTTATCACTCAGTATTTTCCTCCCACCAAAAATATTTCCCTTAGAACCTATATCATCAATTTCAAGCAACTTGGACATGAGCATGTTGCGCAATCTTGGGAAAGGATGAAAATGATGCTAAGGAATTGCCCAACTCATGGGTTAAATCTTTGGATGATCATACAAAAATTTTATGCACGATTGAATTTTGTTTCTCATAATCTTTTATATTCCGCGGCGGGTGGTACTTTTATGGAAATTACTTTGGGTGAAGCCACCAAATTTCTTGATAATATTATGGCAAATTATTCACAATGGCATACCGAATGGGCCCCTACTAGTAAAAAGGTCAATTCCGTTGAAGAAATTTCTTCTCTAAGTGATAAAGTTGATGCTCTTATGAAATTGGTTGCTAGTAGAAGTCCTCCTATTGATCTTAATGATATGCCTTTGTCTACTTTGATTGAGCAAAATAGTGATGCCATTGATGTGAATTTTATCTCTAGAAATAATTTCAACAATAATGCTTATAGAGGTAATTTTAATCCTAGGCCTTTTCCTAGTAATTTCTCTAATAATTATGGTAATTCCTATGGAAATCAATCTTATAATAATAATAGGAACACCTCTGATCTTGAGAATAATATTAAAGAATTTATCAACACACAAAAAGTTTTCAACACTTCCATAGAAGAAAAGTTGAACAAGATTGATGATTTGTCTAGAAGTCTAGATAGAATTGCTCATGATGTGGAAAATCTCAAGATGAAAATTTTTGTGCCTAAAGTAGATGAATCAATTAAAGCTCTTTATGTTAATAAGGATGAAAGTAAGAAAAGAACTGCTATGCTTAGAGCTAAAAGAGAATTTTTAGAAAAAGCTTTTTCTAGTGATTATTCTTGCAAAAGTGATGAAGATCTTAAAATGATTGGTGTTTCTTCTATTTATTACTTGTTTAGTAAAGTTAAGAATGATGAAAAAGGGACTGGAGAAGAGTCAACTTTAGGTAGAAGGCATCCCAATTTTTCAAAGGGTGAAAATCTTGTTGAGAAAAGTGATGAAAGTAGGTTTGGAGAGGTCAAAACTTTAGCTAGTGATGCACCCACTATTTTGGATTAAAAAGACTTTAATTATGATAGTTGCTCTTTTATTGATTATATTTCTTTGTTGCAATCCATGATAAATCCACCCCATGCTTATGAACAAAATAAAGCTTTTACTAAACATATTGTTGATGCTATGATGAAAGCTTTTGAAGAAAAATGGAATTATAAGTTTCAATTCCTAGAAAATTGTATGATGAATGGGAACCTACTATCAAAGTCAAGATTAAAAATTATGAGTGTTTTGCTTTATGTGACTTGGGTTCTGGTGTTTCCACAATTCCAAAATCTTTATGTGATGTGCTTGGTCTTACCAATCTTGAAGAATGTTCCTTGAATTTGCACTTGGCGGATTCTACTATTAAAAGCCTATGGGAAGAATTAATGATGTTCTTATTCTTGCAAATAGGAGTTATGTGCCCATAGATTTTATTGTTCTTGATATTGATTGCAATCCGTCTTGTCCAATTATTCTTGGTAGACCGTTTTTACGCACTATCGGTGCCGTGGTTGATATGAAAGAAGGCAATATTAAGTTCCAATTTCCTTTGAGGAAGGGTATGGAACACTTTCCTAGAACTGTAATTAAACCAACCTATCAATCAATCATGATGGCATCTTATGGATCTTGAACCAAAGATGACAAAACTTAGATCCTTGCTTTATGCCTATCTAAGGGCGTAAAATTATAGTGCTTGTTGGGAGGCAACCCAATGAATAAATTTATTTTGCTTTTTGCTTCCTGTTCTTGTGTGTTAGCACAATTATGCTACTGTTATTATTTTGTTCTTTATGTTTTAATTAGTGTTTGTGCCAAGTAAAGCCTTTAGGATCTTCTTGGACAATAGTTGTTTGGTCTTGCTGAAAAAACAGAAAGTTTGCACTCACGAAACTAATTTTCATCTTTTACCAGAGAGCGATAAAATACACATTACAACTTGAGTAGATCAATATACAAATTTCTCAGGTCTTCCTATTTTTTCAGAGTTTTTGGAGCTACAGAAGTATTCGAAATAGTCAGATTGCTACAGATTGTTCTATTTTGACAGATTCTGTTTTGTTTGTGTTGTGTGCTTATTTTGATGTCTCTATGGTTTTCTTTGATGATTTTTTGCCATAGAAAAGTTGGAATACAATATATATAATACAAAAAATATGAGTTGGTTTGATACAACACTTATAGTAGTGGTTTATTATTCTTATACTAACGGATCTCACAAAGGCTTTGTTGAGTTTTGTATGATTGAAGTTTTCAAGTTTTGGGTTATCTTACGATGGATGAAGGAAGGATGTAAGAGCCTAAGCTTGGGGATGCCCCGGAATCCCAAGCTATTATCCAAGAATGAGCGACCAACTAAGCTTGGGGATGCCCTTGAGTGGCATCCCCGCTTTCTTCCAACAACTATAGGTATTTTACTCGAGACTATATTTTTATTCGTCGCATGATATGTGTTTTGCTTGGAGCGTCTTGTATGATATGTGTCTTTGCTTGTTTTATTTTGTGTTTTAAGTTATCAATCCTTGCTGGACACACCTATTTGAGAGAGCCAAAATTATGCCACGACTTGTTAGAATTGCTCTCTATACTTCACTTAAATCTTTTATGAGCTAGGACTTGCTCTAGTGCTTCACTTATATCTTTTTTGAGCATGGTGTGCTTAATATTTTTGAAGAAATGCTCTCTTGCTTCACTTAGATTTTTTTGAGAGTTAATTAAATTTTGAAGAAATTCTCTCTTGCTTCACTTAAATTATTTTGAGAGAAAGAAAATTTGTTATGCTCATGATCTTCACTTATATTTGGTTGAGCTTATGAAAAGCAACTCATGAAAATTAGTTCCAAAGTGATAGATATCCAAGAAGGATAAAGTAAAGAAAATTTCATGAAGATCATTGGACAAAATAAACTTGATTCTTAGTAATAGTTTTGAGATATGATGATGTGATATGTGAGTTATGCTGATGAGTAATTGTGCTCTAGTAAGAATATTGGTATTAAGGTTTGTGATTCCCTATGCATGCACGAAAGTCAATAATCATGCAATGAAAATTATATCCTACTTGTGGTGCATTATTCGGTGTTAATTATGCTTAATGCTTGCTTATGAGATTATTCGTTTCTTGGTTGGTTGCTTCCCAATCTTTTGCTAGCCTTCATTTTGCACTAAGTATGACCTCTACTTGTGCATCCAAAATCCTTTAAACCAGTTTTGCCACATGAGTCCACTATATCTACCTATATGTGGTATTCTTTTGCCGTTCTAAGCACATTTGCATGTGCCATCTCTAATTTTCAAAATAAACTTCTCTTTTGTGTGTTTGTTTCGCTCGTGGAGCGGTGAGGGGTGGCTAATATTTTCCATGCTAGATGTGTTATTCTCAAGATGAGTGTTTATTCACTTTTCATTGCATGATAGTAAGGCAAAGGTATTAGGGATGCCCAGTCCCGAAATGCAAAAAACAGAAATGAATTTACTTTATGTTGTCAAATAATAAATTTCTTGGAAAGTGTTGGTATGGAGGGCACACGTGGATACGGTTAGCCATGGAAAGTGAAAGTTATGGTGGAAAAAGGAATAAACTTTATTTTCTCTTTGGGAACCACCTATGGCATATCTAGCATGGAAAGTGTTCGGAACTCTAAGTCGTTTTCGTTGGTGGGATGGATACGCCTCCCAAAATGTTTTTATCTCAAATTTTTCGCTTTGAGCTCTGGAACCTCTACAAATCCCTACCTCCCTCTGCGAAGGGACTTTCTTTTGCTTTATACAATTTTTATTTTGAAATTTGAGTCTCCATCTTCTCTCATAAAAAGCACCAACTAGGAGGCAATATGATCGTGCTCAAGTATTGGGTGTAGTTAATATTCGAGTGTGTTTCATGAATGGATCAATGTTTGAGCCTGATGGGCTAGGGATCACTTATTTTAGCATTGATATTATGTCAAAACTAGACTATTGCTTTGAATCACATAAAAGTCCAAATGTCCATGCTATAAAGAAAAGAATATGATATGACTCGATGAACAACACTCCACATCAAAAATTCTGTTTTTTATCACTTACCTACTCGAGGACGAGTAGGAGTTAAGCTTGGGGATGATGATACGTCTCCAATGTATCTATAATTTTTTATTGTTCCATGCTGTTTTATTATCAATCTTGCATGTTTTATAATCATTTTATATCATTTTTGGTACTAAACTATTGATATAGTGCACAGTGCCATTCCTATTTTTCCATGTTTTTACATCGCAGGAAATCAATATCAAACGGAGTCCAAATGGCACGAAATTTTACGATGATTTTTTATGGGCCAAAAGAAAGGCAATGGGCCCTGGTTGCACCTGGGGGTGCCCCGAGGGGGGCACAACCCACCAGGGCGCACCAAGAGGCCCTGGCGCGCCCAGGTGGGTTGTGCCCACCTCGGGTGCCCCCGGACCACCTCTTTGCTCTATAGATACCCAAATATTCCCAAAACCCTACGAGAGTCGACGAAATATTCATCCAGCCGCCGCAGAGTCTAGAAACACCAGATCCAATCTAAACACCATCACGGAGGGGTTCACCACCTCCATTGGTGCCTCTTCGATGATGCATGAGTAGTTCTTTGTAGACCTTCGGGTCCGTAATTAGTATCTAGATGGCTTCATCTCTCTCTCTTGATTCTCAATACAATGGTCTCTTGGAGATCCATATGATGTAACTCTTTTGCAGTGTGTTTGTTGGGATCGATGAACTTTGAGTTTATGATCAGATCTATGCTTTTATATCCATGAAAGTATTTGAGTTTCTTTGATCTCTTTTATGCGTGATCTCTTATAGCCTCGTATTTCTTCTCCGATATTTGGGTTTTGTCTGGCCAACTCAATCTATTTATCTTGCAATGGGAAGAGGTGTCCGGTAGTGGGTTCGATCTTACGGCACTTGATCCCATTGACAGAAAGGGAACCGGCATGTATGTATCGTTGCTACTAAGGATAAAAATACGAAATCTATGTCTACCGCCATATAGATAAACGGATCTTGTCTACATCATGTCATCGTTCTTATTGCATTACTCCGTTTTTCCATGAACTTAATAAACTAGATGCATGCTAGATAGCGGTCGATGTGTGGAGTAATAGTAGTAGATGCAGGCAGTAGTCAGTCTACTAATCTTGGACGTGATGCATATGTAATGATCATTGTCTGGATATCATCATGAGTATTTGAAGTTCTATCGATTGCCCAACCGTAATTTGTTCACCCACCGTTTGCTATTTTTCTCGAGAGAAGCCACTGGTGAAACCTACGGCCCCCGGGTCTTATTTCTCATTTATTTGCCTTACGATCTACTTTTTCCTTGCTTTTACTTTCAGATATATTAAACCAAAAATCCAAAAATACTTTGCTGCACTTTATTTTATTTGGCATTCGATCTATAAATATTTACAACCTTTCTCCCGTCACACGCCAATTTCTGGCGGCGCTGCCCGAAAGGGATTGACAACCCCTTTAACACGTCAGGTTGCGAGGTGTTGTTATTTGTGTGCATGTGCTGTTTACATTGTGTTGATTGGTTCTCCTACTGGTTTGATACCTTGGTTTCATAACTGAGGGAAATACTCTACCATCGTTGTGCTACATCATCCCTCCCTCTCCGAGGAAATACCGACGTAGCTCAAGCTGCCATCACCAAGCTACAAAAGCTTCATGATGAACTATAATATGCAAGGGATGATAAGACAATTCCCGAGCTCTTCGCGATACTAAAGGCTGCAGAGGTAGAAATCAAGAAGGAGCACCAAGTGTTGATGGTTAACAAGACCACTAGTTTCAAGAAAAAGGGCAAAGGGAAGAAGGGGAACTTCAAGAAGAACGGCAAGAAAGTTGCTGCTCAAGTGAAGAAACCCAAGTCTGGACTTAAGCCTGAGATTGAGTGCTTCTACTACAAAGGGACTGGTCACTGGAAGCGGAACTACCCCAAGTATTTGGCGGATAAGAAGGATGGCAAAGTGAGGTATATTCGATATACATGTTATTGATGTGTACCTTACTAATGCTCGTAGTAGCACCTAGGTATTTGATACTGGTTCTGTTGCTCATATTTCCAACTCGAAACAGGGGCTACGGATTAAGCGAAGATTGGCTAAGGACGAGGTGACGATGCACGTGGGAAATGGTTCCAAAGTCGATGTGATCGCCATCGGCAGGCTACCTCTACATCTACCTTTAGGATTAGTTTTAGACCTAAATAATTGTTATTTGGTGCCAGCGTTAAGCATGAACATTATATCTGGATATTGTTTGATGTGAGACGGTTATTCATTTAAATTAGAGAATAATGGTTGTTCTATTTATATGAGTAATATCTTTTATGGTCATGCACCCTTGATGAGTGGTCTATTTTTGTTGAATCTCGATAGTAGTGATACACATATTCATAGTATTGAAGCCAAAAGATATAAGTTTAATAATGATAGAGCAACTTATTTGTGGCACTGCCGTTTAGGTCATATTGGTGTAAAGCGCACGAAGAAACTCCATGCCGATGGGCTTTTCGAATCACTTGATTATGAATCACTTGATGCTTGCGAACCATGCCTCATGGGCAAGATGACTAAGACTCCATTCTCCGGAACAATGGAGTGAGCAAAAGACTTGTTGGAAATAATACATACTGATATATGTGGTACGATGAGTGTTGAGGCTCGCGGCGGGTATCGTTATTTTCTGACCTTCACAGATGATTTGAGCAAATATGGGTATATCTACTTGATGAAACATAAGTATGAAACATTTGAAAGGTCAAGGAATTTCAGAGTGAAGTGGAAAATCATCGTAACAAGAAAATAAAGTTTCTACGATCTGATCGTGGAGGTGAGTACTTGAGTTACGAGTTTGGTCTTCATTTGAAACAATGTGGAATAATTTCGCAACTCACGCCACCTGGAACACCACGGTGTAATGGTGTGTCTGAATGTCGTAATCGTACTTTATTAGATATGGTGCGATCTATGATGTCCCTTACTCATTTACCGCTATCGTTTTGGGGTTATGCTTTAGAGACGACTGCATTCACGTTAAATAGCGCACCATCTAAATCTGTTGAGACGACACCATATGAACTGTGGTTTGGCAAGAAACCCAAGTTGTCGTTTCTTAAAGTATGGGGCTACGATGCTTATGTGAAAAAGCTTCAACCTGGTAAGCTCGAACCCAAATCGGAGAAATATGTCTTCATAGAATACCCAAAGGGGACTGACTGTTGGGTACACCTTCTATCACAGATCTGAAGGCAAGATATTCATTGCCAAGAATGGATCCTTTCTAGAAAAGGAGTTTCTCTCGAAAGAAGTGAGTGGTAGGAAAGTAGAACTTGATGAGGTAATTGTACCTGCTCCCTTATTGGAAAGTAGTTCATCACAGAAATCAGTTCTAGTGATTCCTACACCAATTAGTGAGGAAGCTAATGATGATGATCATGAAACTTATGATCAAGTTACTACCGTACCTCGTAGGTCAACCATAGTAAGATCCGCACCAGAGTGGTACGTTAATCCTGTTCTGGAGGTCATGTTACTTGACCATGATGAACCTACGAACTATGAGGAAGCGATGATGAGCCCAGATTCCACGAAATCGCTTGAGGCCATGAAATCTGAGATGGGATCCATGTATGAGAACAAAGTGTGGACTTTGGTTTACTTACCCGATGATCATCATACCATAGAGAATAAATGGATCTTCAAGAAGAAGACTGACGCTGACAGTAATGTTACTGTCTACAAAACTCAACTTGTTGCAAAAGGTTTTCGACAAGTTCAAGGAGTTGACTACGATGAGACTTTCTCACCTGTAGCGATGCTTAAGTCTATCCGAATCATGTTAGCAATTGCCACATTTTATGATTATGAAATTTGGCAAATGGATGTCAAAACTGCATTCCTTAATGGATATCTTAAAGAAGAGTTGTATATGATGCAACCACATGGTTTCGTCGATCCAAAAGGTGCTAACAAAGTGTGCAAGCTCCAGCGATCCATTTATGGACTGGTGCAAGCCTCTTAAAGTTGGAATATACGCTTTGATAGTATGATCAAAGCATATGGTTTTATACAAACTTTTCGAGAAGCCTGTATTTACAAGAAAGTGAGTGGGAGCTCTGTAGCATTTCTGATATTATATGTGGATGATATATTATTGATCAGAAATGATACTGAATTTCTGGATAGCATAAAAGGATATTTGAATAAGAATTTTTCAATGAAAGACCTTGGTGAAGATGCTTATATATTGGGCATCAAGATCTATAGAGATAGATCAAGACGCTTAATTGGACTTTCACAAAGCACATACCTTGATAAAGTTTTGAAGAAGTTCAAAATGGATCAGGCAAAGAAAGGGTTCTTGCCTGTGTTACAAGGTGTGAAGTTGAGTCAGACTCAATGCCTGACCATTGCAGAAGATACAGAGAAAATTAAAGTCATTCCCTATGCATCAACCATAGGTTCTATCATGTATGCAATGTTGTGTACCAGACCTAATGTGTGCCTTACTATTAGTTTAGCAGGGAGGTACCAAAGTAATCCAGGAGTGGATCACTGGACAGCGGTCAAGAACATCCTGAAATACCTGAAAAGGACTAAGGATATGTTTCTCGTTTATGGAGGTGACAAAGAGCTCATCATAAATGGTTACGTCGATGCAAGCTTTGTCACTGATTCGGATGACTCTAAGTCACAAACCGGATATGTATTTATATTGAATGGTGGAGCTGTCAGTTGGTGCAATTCTAAGCAAAGCGTCATGGCGGAATCTACGTGTGAAGCGGAGTACATAGCTGCTTCGGAAGCAGCAAATGAAGGAGTCTGGATGAAGGAGTTCATATCCGATCTAGGTGTCATACCTAGTGCATTGGGTCCAGTAAAATCTTTTGTGACAACATTGGTGCAATTGCCTTGGCAAAGGAATCCAGATTTCACAAGAGAACCAAGCAAATCAAGAGACGCTTCAATTCCATCCGTGATCAGGTCAAGGAGGGAGACATAGAGATTTGCAAAATACATACGGATCTGAATGTTGCAGACCCGTTGACTAAGCCTCTCTCACGAGCAAAACATGATCAACACCAAGACTCCATGGGTGTTAGAATCATTACTATGTAATCTAGATTATTGACTCTAGTGCAAGTGGGAGACTCAAGGAAATATGCCCTAGAGGCAATAATAAAGCTGTTATTTATATTTCCTTGTATCATGATAAATGTTTGTTATTCATGCTAGAATTGTATTAACCGAAAACTTAGTACATGTGTGAATGCATAGACAAACAGAGTGTCCCTAGTATGCCTCTACTTGACTAGCTCGTTAATCAAAGATGGTTAAGGTTCCTGACCATAGACATGTGTTGTCACTTTATGAACGGGATCACATCATTAGAGAATGATGTGATGGACAAGACCCGTCTGTTAGCTTAGCACAAATGATCGTTTAGTTTTATTGCTAATGCTTTCATCATGACTTATACATGCTCCTCTGACTATGAGATTATGCAACTCCCGAATACCGGAGGAACACCTTGTGTGCTATCAGACGTCACAACATAACTGGGTGATTATAAAGATGCTCTACAGGTGTCTCCGGTGGTGTTTGTTGAGTTGGCATAGATTGATATTAGGATTTGTCACTCCGTGTATCGGAGAGGTATCTCTGGGCCCTCTTGGTAATGATCATAACTATAAGCCTTGCAAGCAATGTGACTAATGAGTTAGTTACGGGATGATGCATTACGAAACGAGTAAAGAAACTTGCCGGTAACGAGATTGAACTAGGTATGATGATACTGACGATCGAATCTCGAGCAAGTAACATACCGATGACAAAGGGAACAGCGTATGTTGTTATGCGGTTTGACCGATAAAGATCTTCATAGAATATTTAGGAACCAATATGAGCATCTGATACGTCTCCATCGTATCTACTTTTCCAAACACTTTTGCCCTTGTTTTGGACTCTAACTTGCATGATTTGAATGGAGCTAACCCGGACTAACGTTGTTTTCAGCAGAATTGACATGGTGTTATTTTTGTACAGAAATAAAAGTTCTCAGAATGACCTGAAAATCAACAGAGAATATTTTTGGAATATATAGAAAATGCTAGGGAAAGAGTCAAGGCCAGGGGGCCCACACCCTGTCCACGAGGGTGGGGGCGCGCCTACCCCCCTAGGCGTGCCCCCTGCCTCGTGGGCCCCTGTTGCTCCACCATCCTCAACTCCAACTCTATATATTCACGTTCGAGGAGAAAAAAATCAGAGAGAAGGATACATCACGTTTTACGATACGGAGCCGCCGCCAAGCCCTAATCTCTCTCGGGGGGGCTGATCTGGAGTCTGTTCGAGGCTCCGGAGAGGGGAATCCATCGCCATCGTCATCATCAACCTTCGTCCATCACCAATTTCATGATGCTCACCGCGTGCGTGAGTAATTCCATCGTAGGCTTGCTGGACGGTGATGGGTTGGATGAGATTTATCATGTAATCGAGTTAGTTTTGTTAGGGTTTGATCCCTAGTATCCATTATGTTCTGAGATTGATGTTGCTATGACTTTGCTATGCTTAATGCTTGTCACTAGGGCCCGAGTGCCATGATTTCAGATCTGAACCTACTGTGTTTTCATGAATATATGTGAGTTCTTGATCCTTTCTTACAAGTCTATAGTCACCTATTATGTGTTATGATCCGTTAACCCCGAAGTGACAATAATCGGGATACTTACCGGTGATGGCCATAGTTTGAGGAGTTCATGTATTCAATAAGTGTTAATGCTTTGGTCTAGTACTCTATTAAAAGGAGGCCTTAATATCCCTTAGTTTCCAACAGGACCCCGCTGCCATGGGATGGTAGGACAAAAGATGTCATGCAAGTTCTTTTCCATAAGCATGTATGAATATATTCGGAATACATGCCTACATTACATTAATGAACTGGAGCTAGTTATGTCTCACCCTATGTTATAACTATTGCATGAGGAATCGCATCCGGCATAATTATCCATCACTGATCCATTGCCTACGAGCTTTTCACATATGGATATTTGCTTAGTTACTTTTCCATTGCCACTTTTACAATCACTACAAAACCAATACGGTTACTTTTGCCACCGTTACCGTTACTTCCATATTACTTTGCTACTAAATACTTTGCTATGGATATTAAGTTTTCCAGGTGTGTTTGAATTGACAACTCAGCTGCTAATACTTGAGAATATTCTTTGGCTCCCCTTGTGTCGAATCAATAAATTTGGGTTGAATACTCTACCCTCGAAAACTGTCGCGATCCCCTATACTTGTGGGTTATCAAGACTATTTTCTGGCACCGTTGCCGGGGAGCATAGCTCTATTCTCTGGTCACTTGGGATTTATATCTGTTGATCACTATGAAGAACTTGAAAGATAAAAGAACCAAGATTTTTCCCTCAACTACGAGGGGAGGTAAGGAACTGCCATCTAGCTCTGCATTTGATTCACCTTCTGTTTTGAGTAAACTTGCGACACCTACTCCTGCTATTCATTCTGATATGTCGCATGTTATTGATGATGCCACTTCTGCTTTGCATGATACTCATGATGAAACTACTTCTATGCTTGATAATACTGTGCCACTAGGTGAATTTCTTGATGAACAACTTGCTAGGGTTAGAGAGAACGAAATTATTGAAACTGATAATATTGATGAAAGTGATGATGAAGATTCTCCCCCTAGATATGAATTACCTGTTGTGCCTGAGGTTATGTTATGGATGAAGAAACTGCTAGAGACTTTTTAGCTTGCAATGATAGATATGATCTTAAGAAATTATTAGCTAAGCTTAAATAAAAATCTCTGAATGATAGAATGAAATATGACCCTGGTTTTGCTACCTCACCTATCTGTATTTCCGGTAAGGACTATGATTTCTCTGTCGATCCTGAGTTAATTACTTTGGTTGAATCTGATCCTTTTTATGGCTATGAATCTAAAACTGTTGTGGCACATATTACTAAATTAAATGATATTGCCACCCTGTTCACTACTGATGAGAAAACTCGCTATTACTTTATCCTTTAGTTGTTTCCATTCTCATTAAAGGGTGATGCTAAAACATGGTTTAACTCTCTTGATCCTGGTTGTGTGCGTAGCCCCCAAGATATGATTTATTACTTCTCTGCTAAATATTTTCCCCAGGATATGATTTATTACTTCTCTGCTAAATATTTCGCCGCTCATAAGAAACAAGTTGCCTTCAGGGAAATATATAATTTTGTGCAAATTTAAGAAGAGAGTCTCCCACAAGCTTGGGGGAGGCTTCTCCCATTACTTAATGCTTTGCCTGATCATCCTCTCAAGGAAAATGAAATACTTGATATCTTTTATAATGGACTAACTGATGCTTCCAGAGACCACCTGGATAGTTGTGTTGGTTGAGTTTTTAGGGAAAGAACAGTTGATCAAGCTGAATTGCTATTGAATAATATGTTGAGTAATGAAAATGATTGGACACTTCCTGAACCAACTCCTAAGCCAACTCCGAAGAAAAAGGGTATTCTATTTCTCAGTCCTGAAGATATGCAAGAGGCAAAGAAATCTATGAAAGAAAAGGGTATTAAAGCTGAAGATGTTAAGAATTTACCGCCTATTGAAGAAATACATGGTCTTGATAACCCGACATAGGTAGTAAAGGTAAATTCTCTCTATAGATTTGATGAAGGTGATATTCCTCGTTATAAGTATACTAGCCAATGCTTAGATGAGTTTGATAATTTTATTATTAAACAAGAAAACTTCAATGCTTATGTTGGTAGACAATTGAAACGTAATGCTTATATGATTGAACACTTGAGTGATTATATGTCTAGAGTTAAAGGTGAACTTAAAATTATTAGTAAACATACTTCTATGGTTACCACTCAAGTAGGACAAGTACTTAAAGCTCAGAATGATTTGCTCAATGAATTAAATAATAATAAAAATGATAATGTTGTTAGAGTTGTGACTAGAGGGGGTAAAATGACTCAGGAACCTTTGTATCCTGAGGGCCATCCTAAGAGAATTGAGCAAGATTCTCAGAGAACTAATTTCGATGCACCTAGTTCCTCTAAAAAGAAGAAAAAGAAGAATTATAGGACTTTGCATGCTTCTAGTGAACCTGTTGTAGACACACCCGAGAATCCCAATGATATTTCTATTTCCGATGCTGAAACACAATCTGGTGATGAACATGAACCTAGTGATAATGTTACTAATGATGTTCATGTTGATGCTCAACCTAGCAATAACAATGATGTAGAGATTGAACCTGTTGTTGATCTTGATAACCCACAATCAAAGAATCAATGTTATGATAAGAGAGACTTCGTTGCTAGGAAGCATGGTAAAGAAAGAGAACCATGGGTTCAGAAACCCATGCCTTTTCCTCCTAAACCATCCAAGAAAAAGGATGATGAGGATTTTGAGCGCTTTGCTGAAATGATTAGACCTATATTTTTGCATATGCATTTGACTGATATGCTTAAAATGAATCCTTATGCAAAGTACATGAAAGATATTGTTACAAATAAAAGAAAGATACCGGAAGCTGAAATTTCTACCATGCTTGCTAATTACACTTTTAAAGGTGGAATACCAAAGAAACTAGGAGATCCAGGAGTACCAACTATACCATGCTCCATTAAGAGAAACTATGTTAAAACTGCTTTATGTGATCTCGGAGCCGGTGTTAGTGTTATGCCTCTCTCTTTATATCGTAGACTTGATTTGAATAAGTTGACACCTACTGAAATATCTTTGCAAATGACTGATAAATGAACTGCTATACCTGTCAGTATTTGTGAGGATGTGCATGTTGTGGTTGCAAATGTTACTATTTTAATGGACTTTGTTATTCTTGATATTCCCGAGGACGATAGTATGACTATTATTCTTGGTAGACCCTTTTTGAATACCGCAAGGTCTGTTATTGATTGCAACAAAGGCAATCTCACTTTTCATGTTAATGGTAATGAGCATACGGTACACTTTCCGAGGAAACAACCTCAAGTCCACAGTATCAATTCTATTGGAAAAATTCCAACAATTACAATTGTAGGTTTTGAATTTCCTCTTCCTACTGTCAAGAAGAAATATGATATTCTTATTGTTGGGGATGTGCATATCCCCGTTGAGGTAACCTGGTGTTATTCAAAAATTCTCTGGTTTCATGTGATTCGGAATGAGTTTGTTAACAAGACTTGATCAACCTTGTTAGTGGATTCCTTTTGATGAGCATGAGATGGATGAAGTTAGAACGCACAACTTTCTGTACCCTCCTATTACTTTCTGTTATTTAGATTTAGTAAAGCAAAAATAGTATTTTCGGTCTATTTTTTGAATTATCCTTGCATTAAAAAATACCCCGAAAATAGAAGTTCTCCAAATGGACCGAAAATGAAATATGATTTTTTGTAGAATATTTAAGAATTATTGGCACTGAGAACACACCAGGGGGACTCACCATGTTCCCACTGAAGGAAATATGCCCTAGATGCAATAATAAAGTTATTATTTATTTCCTTATATCATGATAAATGTTTATTATTCATGCTAGAATTGTATTAACCAGAAACATAATACATGTGTGAATACATAGACAAACAGAGTGTCACTAGTATGCCTCTACTTGACTATCTCGTTGATCAAAGATGGTTATGTTTCCTAACCATAGACATGAGTTGTCATTTGATTAACGGGATCACATCATTAGGAGAATGATGTGATTGACTTGACCCATTTCGTTAGCTTAGCACTTGATCGTTTAGTTTGTTGCTATTGCTTTCTTCATGACTTATACATGTTCCTATGACTATGAGATTATGCAACTCCCGTTTACCGGAGGAACACTTTGTGTGCCACCAAATGTCACAACGGAACTGGGTGATTATAAAGGTGCTCTACAGGTGTCTCCGAAGGTACTTGTTGGGTTGGCGTATTTCGAGATTAGGATTTGTCACTCCGATTGTCGGAGAGGTATCTCTGGGCCCACTCGGTAATGCACATCACTATAAGCCTTGCAAGCATTGCAATTAATGAGTTAGTTGCAGAATGATGTATTACGGAATGAGTAAAGAGACTTGCCGGTAATGAGATTGAACTAGGTATTGAGATACCGACGATCGAATCTCGGGCAAGTAACATACCGATGACAAAGGGAACAACATATGTTGTTATGCGGTTTGACCGATAAAGATCTTCGTAGAATATGTAGGAGCCAAGATGAGCATCCAGGTTCCGCTATTGGTTATTGACCGGAGACGTGTCTTGGTCATGTCTACATTGTTCTCGAACCCGTAGGGTCCGCACGCTTAAGGTTTCAATGACAGTTATATTATGAGTTTATGAGTTTTGATGTACCGAAGGAGTTCGGAGTCCCGGATGAGATCAGGGACATGACGAGGAGTCTCGAAATGGTCGAGATGTAAAGATCGATATATTGAACGACTATATTCGGACATCGGAAAGGTTCCGAGTGATTCGGGTATTTTTCGGAGTACCGGAGAGTTACGGGAATTCGCCGGGGAGTATATGGGCCTTATTGGGCCGTACGGGAATAGAGGAGAGAGGCCAAAAGGAAGGAGGCGCCCCCCCCCCTCTGGTCCGAATTGGACAAGGGGTGCAGCCCCCTTTTCCTTGTTCCTCTCCCCCTCTTTCCTTCTCTCCTACTCCAACAAGGGAAGGAGGAGTCTTATTCCTTGGCGCGCCCTCCTCCTAGGCCGGCCGCCTCCCCCCTTGCTCCTTTATATACGGGGGCAGGGGGCACCCCAGAGACACAACAATTGATCATTGATCTCTTAGCCATGTGCGGTGCCCCCCTCCACCATAATCCTCGGTAATATTGTAGCGGTGCTTAGGCGAAGCCCTGCGATGGTAGAACATCAAGATCGTCACCATGCCGTCGTGCTGACGGAACTCTTCCCCGACATTCTGCTGGATCAGAGTCCGGGGATCGTCATCGAGCTGAACGTGTGCTATAACTCGGAGGTGCCGTAGTTTCGGTGCTTGATCGGTCGGGCCGTGAAGACGTACGACTACATCAACCGCGTTGTTATAACGCTTCCACTTTCAGTCTACGAGGGTACATGGACAACACTCTCCCCTCTCGTTGCTATGCATCACCATGATCTTGCGTGTGTGTAGGAAATTTTTTGAAATTGCCACGTTCCCCAACACCCACGAGGGTGGAGGGCGCGCCCCCCTGCCTCGTGGACCCCACGTGGGCCCCCTCCACTTATTCTTGCACCCACACACTTCGTCTTCCTCTAGAAAAAATCCTCCACCAGCTCAAACTCGAGTTCTAGCTCATCTTGCTGCCAATTTCAATCTCCTTGCTCAAAGCTCCATTCACAAAATTGCTTTGGGGGATTGTTCTTCGGTATGTGACTCCTCCAATGGTCCAATTAGTTTTTGTTCTAGTGCTTTATTTATTGCAAATTTTTGCTGCTTAGGTGACCTTGTTCTTGAGCTTTCATGTCAAATTTATTTGGTCCCAAGTAGTTCTATTGCATGATATGGCCTTTAGGCACTTGTGGGAGTAGTTGCTATCAATCTTGTTGAGTTTAGTTCACTTTTATTTTGAGTTACTAAAAATTTCAGAAATTTTTCAGAGGAAGAAATATGTTTAGGAAAATGTACCAAGGTGGTTCCTCAAGGAAGCAAGGACCCAGGCCTGCGATATGTGAGCCGGACTATGAACTACCAAGATAAGCTCAAGTGCGGCCTTGTGAATGGCCGTCAGAAGATTTTATGGTCCAAGCAGGAATTAAGGAGGAATTTGACGTGTATGTGTGTAATGCTGAACTTGAGGGCTTTGTGTCAGATAAGTGCCCCCAATATTATCACCTAACTGATTCCTTTGTGAGGAAGTTCAAATTTACATCATCACGCAATTCTCACACTGTCCTATTTGATCTCTATGATAAATCTTATACCATGGACTTAGAAGATTTTAATACTGCTTGTAAACTCCCGCAGTGGGGTAATGTTAATGAACCTCGCAAATCTGCATTTAAAGAATTTCTTGCTAGTATCACTGTGGGGGAATCTAGAGAAATAACACAAGCTACCATAGGGAGCATTCATTTTCCTACCATACATTATTTTGCTCTCTTTATAGGTAGATGCATTAACGGTAAGGATGAGGCATGTCACATGTGTGTTCTCGATCTTAGTGTTCTCAAGAGTGCTGTATTAGGAGATAAACAATACAACTTGGGGGCTATTGTTGCACGTAGGTTGCATCTTAATGGTTTAAGTGGAGATTTGTTCTGTGGAATTTATGCAACCCGTTTAGCTAATTTTGTTGAGGTACCCGTACATAAAAATGATATGGAGTTGCTTCCTCCTTATCTAGATTTTAATGCCATGGTTCGCCATCGGTTTATTGAGAGGAATGAACAACCTCTCCAGTATCGACTAATCTTTGACACGCGTCGCACTGTCCATGTTGCTCTCCCTGCTCCTGCTTTCTTTGACTTTCAGGCGAGAGGGAGATATGTTATAACCAGGGAGGAGGCGAACGAGTACGAGAGGAGGACGGAGGCAGCTCACCTCTAGGCTGCAGCTCGTGAGGCAGTAGCGGCTGCATCTCAGTATGACCCCAGTTACAACCTCGGATATCCGCCAGGCCATCCATGGGCATAGACCAACTTAGGCCAAAAGCCTAAGCTTGGGGGAGTACGTATTTCTCACCAACATTACATTCATGTTCACACACTCATGCCAGTTGTCGGTGCTCATACTTTTGCATTGTATCATCCATGCTAGTTTATTTTCTTTTTAAGCTTTCTTCTTGTGTGTTTGAAAAACCTTAAGAAAAAACAAAAAAAAATAGTTGCAACTTTTAGCTAAGTTTACTTTCCATGCATGTAGTAGTAATAACTAAAATAAAACCCAAAAAGATTTCTCGTACTTCTTTTGCTTGTTGGGAGGTTTCCCGTGTAAATAGTTTTGTTTCTTTTCTTTTCTTTGGGGGTTGAGAGGAGAAGACCATAATGAAAATGTGGAGTGGCTCTCATATGCATTATTGTTGATCTAATAAAGAGCCCATATTACCTTGTCTTCTCCCTTGAATTGAATGCTTGCAGATTCTAGCTTAGTCCAATGCACGCGCACTATTATTATTACCCACACCGTTCGGTTGTGCAAGTAAAAGGCAATAATGACGATTTATGATAACTGATTGAGATGAGAAAAGCAGGTATGGACTCGACCTCTCTTGTTTTTGTAAATATGACTAGTTCATCATTCCTGATTCGGCCTATTATGAATGAAACATGTTTGCAATGACAATTAGAGATTATAGTTGCTTATGCCATGCTTAATTTGCTAGGAGTTTATAATGGTTCACCTTGCGTGCTAACATGCTATTAAAATGGTTGTGATGTGGTGTGATAGGGTGGTATCCTCCTTTGAACGATTCGAGTGGCTTGACTTGGCACATGTTCACGCACGTAGTTGAAACAAAATCAACATAGCCTCCACGATATTTATGTTCATGGTGAATTATATCCTACTCATGCTTGCATTCAGTGTAGATTAATTTTAATGCATGTTCATGACTGTTGTCGCTCTCTAGCTGGTCGCTTCCCAGTCTCTTTCTAGCCTTCACTTGTACTAAGCAGGATTACTGCTTGTGCATCCAATTCCATAAACCCCAAAGTTATTCCATATGAGTCCACCATACCTTCCTATATGCGGTATCTACCTGCCATTCCAAGTAAATTTATATGTGCCAAACTCTAAACCTTCAAATGAAATTCTGTTTTGTATGCTCGAATAGCTCATGTATCAACTAGGGTTGTCTATATCTTCCATGCTAGGCGGGTTATTCTCAAGAGGAGTGGACTCCGCTCCTCATTCACGAGAAAATGGCTGGTAACCGGGATGCCCAGTCCCATGCTCAAATCAAATCAAAACAATTGCAAACAAAACTCCCCCAGGATTGTTGTTAGTTGGAGGAACCTGTTGTTTCAGACAAGCCATGGATTGATGTTTGTTGGTGGTAGGGGGAGTATAAACTTTACCATTCTGTTTGGGAACCTCCTATAATGTGTGTAGCATGGAAGATATCGATATCTCCCGGTTATTATGTTGACAATGAAAGTATACCACTCAAAATATTATTTATCTCTATTTCAAAATCAAGCTCTGGCACCTCAACAAATCCCTGCTTCCCTATGAGAAGGGCCTATCTATTTACTTTTATGTTGAGTCATCATCTTCTTATTAAAAAGCACCAGTTGGAGAGCACCGCTGTCATTTGTATGCATTACTATTAGTTTACATTGAGTATGACTGTGACTGGATCACTTCTACCATGAATTACAATTTCCAGACAGTCATTGATCTTCAGAGGTGCTCTGCATTTATGTTTTGCGGTCTTAGAAAGGGCTAGCGAGATACCATCTTGTTATATCATATTATGATTGTTTTGAGAAAATGTTGTCATCCGAGATTTATTATTATTGCTCGCTAGTTGATTATGCCATTGATATGAGTAAACATGAGACCTAAATGTTATTGTGAATATGGTTAGTTCATAATCTTTGCTGAAAACTTGAATGCTGGCTTTACATATTTACAGCAACAAGAGCAAACAGAGTTTGTAAAAGTTTTCCTTTATCACTTTTAGTTTATCAACTGAATTGCTTGAGTACAAGCAAAGGTTTAAGCTTGGGGGAGTTGATACGTCTCCATCGTATCTACTTTTCCAAACACTTTTCCCTTATTTTGGACTCTAACTTGCATGATTTGAATGGAACTAACCCAGACTGACGCTGTTTTCAACAGAATTGCCATGGTGTTATTTTTGTGCAGAAATAAAATTTCTCGGAATGACCTAAAAATCAGTGGAGAATATTTTTGGAATATATAAAAAATACTGGCGAAAGAATCATGGCCAGGGGCTCACACCCTGTCCACGAGGGTGGGGGCGCGCCTACCCCCCTAGGCGCGCCCCCTACCTCATGGGCCCCCTGGTGCTCCACCGACCTCAACTTCAACTCTATATATTCACGTTCGGGGATAAAATAATCAGAGAGAAGGATTCATCGCGTCTTATGATACAGAGCCACCGCCAAGCCCTAATCTCTCTCGGGAGGGCTGATCTGGAGTCCGTTCGGGGCTCCGGAGAGGGGAATCCGTCGCCATCGTCATCATCAACCTACCTCCATCACCAATTTCATGATGCTCACCGCCGTGCGTGAGTAATTCCATCGTAGGCTTGCTGGACGGTGATGGGTTGGATGAGATTTATCATGTAATCGAGTTAGTTTGTTAGGGTTTGATCCCTAGTATCCATTATGTTCTAAGATTGATGTTGCTATGACTTTGCTATGCTTAATGCTTGTCACTAGGGCCCGAGTGCCATGATTTCAGATCTCAACCTACTGTGTTTTCATGAATATATGTGAGTTCTTGATCCTATCTTGCAAGTCTATAGTCACCTATTATGTGTTATGATCCGTTAACCCCGAAGTGACAATAATCGGGATACTTACTGGTGATGACCGTAGTTTGAGGAGTTCATGTATTCACTAAGTGTTAATGCTTTGGTCCGGTACTCTACTAAAAGGAGGCCTTAATATCCCTTAGTTTCCAACAGGACCCCGCTGCCACGGGAGGGTAGGACAAAAGATGTCATGCAAGTTCTTTTCCATAAGCACGTATGACTATATTCGGAATACATGCCTACATTACATTGATGAACTGGAGCTAGTTCTGTGTCACCCTATGTTATAACTGTTGCATGAGGAATCGCATCCGACATAATTATCCATCACTGATCCATTGCCTACGAGCTTTTCACATATTGATCTTTGCTTAGTTACTTTACCATTGCCACTGTTACAATCACTACAAAACCAATACTGTTACTTTTGCCACTGTTACCATTACTTCCATATTACTTTGCTACTAAATACTTTGCTGCAGATATTAAGTTTTCTAGGTGTGGTTGGATTGACAACTCAGCTGCTAATACTTGAGAATATTCTTTGGCTCCCCTTGTGTCGAATAAATAAATTTGGGTTGAATACTCTACCCTCGAAAGTTGTCGCGATCCCCTATACTTGTGGGTTATCAGCATCCAAGTTCCGCTATTGGTTATTGACCGGAGATGTGTCTCGTTCATGTCTACATAGTTCTCGAACCCGTAGGGTCCGCACGCTTAACATTCGATGACGATTTGTATTATGAGTTATGTGATTTGATGTACCGAAGTTTGTTCGGAGTCCCGGATGAGATCACGGACATGACGAGGAGTCTCGAAATGGTTGAGACATAAAGATTGATATATTGGAAGGTTATGTTTGGACACCGGAATGGTTTCGGATAGGTTCGGGCATTTTCCGGAGTACTAGGGGGTTACCGGAACCCACCCCCCCCCCCCCCCCCCGGGGGGTTAATGGGCCTTCATGGGCCCTAGTGGAAGAGAGGAGGTGGTGGCCAGGTGGAGGCGCGTGCCCCCCAAGCCCAATCCGAATTGGACTAGGGTTGGGGGCGCCCCCCCCCCCTTTCCTTCTTCTCCTCCCTCTCTTTCCCCCTTCTCCTTCTTGGAATAGGAAAGGGGGGCGAATCCTACTTGGACTGGGAGTCCAAGTAGGACTCCCCCCCTTGGCGCGCCACAACTTGGCCGGCCTCCTCCTCCCCCTCCTTTATATACCTTGGAGGGGGGCACCCCAAAGGCACACAAAAGTTTCTCTTAGCCGTGCGCGGTGCCCCCCTCCACAGTTACACACCTCGGTCATACCGTCGTAGTGCTTAGGCGAAGCCCTGTGTCGGTAACTTCATCATCACCGTCACCATGCCGTCGTGATGACATAACTCTCCCTCGGCCTCAACTGGATCAAGAGTTCGAGGGACGTCACTGAGCTGAACGTGTGCTGATCGCGGAGGTGCCGTACGTTCGGTACTTGGATCGGTTGGATCGCGAAGACGTTCGACTACATCAACCGTGTTACTAAACGCTTCCGCTTTCGATCTACGAGGGTATGTGGACACACTCTCCCCACTCGTTCCTATGCTTCACCTAGATAGATCTTGCGTGATCGTAGGAATTTTTTTGAAATACTACGTTCCCCAATAATGTCTTGGTCCATCATTGTTGTCTACGGCCCTCAAGACTCAGCTGTGAAAATTGAGATGCTGCATGAGCTTGTCCGAATCAAGGATATGGTTTTGGACAAATGGCTAGTTGTCGGGGATTTTAACATGATTTGCAGGGCTATTGAGAAAAGCAATGACAGCATGAACCTACAACTCATGGGCAGATTCAGAAACACCATCATTCAGCTTGAGCTTAGGGAGTTCCATCTGCATGGATGTCGCTTCTCTTGGTCAAACGAGCAAGAGCAAACTACCCTCACCATGATTGATCAAGTCCTGGCCTCCATTCCTTGGGAGGAGGCTTTCCCCAACTATCAGCTGTCGTCTGCCTCCACTGATATATCTGATCACTGCCCTCTGGTCCTATCTTGCATGATCTGGCCCAGGTTTAAAGGTTTCAGATTTGAAGAGGCCTGGCACAAGATGGAGGGCATCACCGAGATTGTTCAAGAGGCTTGGCATAAGGAACTACAGGCAACTGATGCTATCCGGGCTCTGCATATTAAGTTGGCCAGGACCGCTGCGGCCTTGAAGAAATGGAGCAAAGCTAATCACGCCGCTGCTGACCTGGCTTTTGGAGTGGCAAACGAGGTGATCTTCCAACTGGGTATTTCTATGGAGGCCAGACCTTTATCTGAAGTTTAGTGGGATCTAAGGAGATTATTGAAAGCAAGGCTACTTGCACTGGCTGCTCTGGAGAAAATTAGATGGAAGCAGCGAGCTCGACTCCTAAGAATTAGAGTGGGCAATGCAAATACAAAGTTGTTCCATCTTCGGGCAAATGGTCATAGGCAGAAAAATCATATTCCTAGCCTGGTTGGATCTGATGGGACGTTTAATGAGCACGCCGATAAGGCCAACATTTTTCTTCAGCACTTCCCTTCCATCATGGGTTCCTTCCATCAGCGCTCGGTGGGCCTAAACTGGGCTGCTTTAAATCTGCCTAGAGCACAGCTACAACACCTTGACGAGTCGTTCTCCCTCCAGGAAATCAAGGCGGATGTATTTGCACTTCACTCGGACTGCGCGTCACAGCTAGATGGATTCACTGCTAGTTTTTTAAGTGTTTCTGGGCCATCATCAATGTAGATCTTTGTAGAGAAATCAACCAGGTCTTCCACCTCAGAGCGGACCACTGGAACATGCTCAATTCTACCAACATTATCCTAATCCCAAAGTCTGATATCACGAACTCCCCCAATGATTTCAGATCGATCAGCCTCATGCACGACATTGCAAAGATTGTTTGTAAGATTTTGGCAAAAGGACTGGCCCCTGATACATCTCCAACGTATCTATAATTTTTTATTGTTCCATGCTATTATATTATCTGTTTTCGATGTTTAATGGGCTTTAATATGCACTTTTATATTATTTTTGGGACTAACCTATTAACCGAAGGCCCAGTGCAAATTGCTGTTTTTTTCCTTTTTCGGTGTTTCACAGAAAAGGAATATCAAACGGAATCCAAACGGAACGAAACCTTCGCGAGGATCTTTTTTGGAACAAACACAATCCAGGAGACTTGGAGTGGAGGTCAAGGAAGCAACGAGGCGGCCACGAGGTAGGGAGGCGCGCCCAGGGGGGTAGGCGCGCCCCCACCCTCGTGGGCCCCACGGAGCTCCACCGACCTACTTCTTTCGCCTATATATACACTTGTACCCTGAAAACATCTAGGAGATCCAAGAAACCACTTTTCCACCGCCGCAACCTTTTGTACCCGTGAGATCCCATCTGAGGACCTTTTCCGGCGATCTGCCGGAGGGTGATTCGATCACGGAGGGCTTCTACATCAACACCATAGCCTCTCCGATGATGTGTGAGTAGTTTACCACAGACCTTCAGGTCCATAGTTATTAGCTAGATGGCTTCTTCTCTCTCTTTGGTTCTCAATACAAAGTTCTCCTCGATGTTCTTGGAGATCTATTCGATGTAATCTTTTTGCGGTGTGTTTGCCGAGATCCGATGAATTGTGGATTTATGATCAAGATTATCTATGAACAATATTTGATTCTTCTCTGAATTCTTATATGCATGATTTTATATCTTTGCAAGTCTCTTCAAATTTTCGGTTTAGTTTGGCCTACTAGATTGATCTTTCTTGCAATGGGAGAAGTGCTTAGCTTTGGGTTTAATCTTGCGGCGCTCGATCCCATTGACAAAAAGGGAACCCACACGTATTGTATTGTTGCCATCGAGGATAAAAGGATGGGGTTTATATCATATTGCTTGAGTTTATTCCTCTACATCATGTCATCTTGCCTAATGCGTTACTCTGTTCTTATGAACTTAATACTCTAGATGCATGCTGGATAGCGGTCGATGTGTGGAGTAATAGTAGTAGATGCAGAATCGTTTCGGTGTACTTGATACAGACGTGATGCCTATGTTTATGATCATGCCTAGATGTTCTCATAACTATGCGCTTTTCTATCAATTGCTCGCAGTAATTTGTTCACCCATCGTAATATATGCTATCTTGAGAGGAGCCACTAGTGAAACCTATGGCCCCCGGGTCTATTTTACATCATATTAGTTTCCCGTCAACTTGCGAATTTCTGTTGCCATTTATTTTGCAATCTTTACTTTCCAATCTATACAACAAAAATACCAAAAATATTTATCTTATTATCTTTATCAGATCTCACTTTTGCAAGTGGCCGTGAAAGGATTCACAACCCCTTTATTGCGTTGGTTGCAAGGTTCTTGATTGTTTGTGCAGGTACTAGGTTACTTGCGTGTAGTCTCCTACTGGATTGATACCTTGGTTCTCAAAAACTGAGGGAAATACGTACGCTACTTTGCTGCATCACCCTTTCCTCTTCAAGGGAAAACCAACGCATGCTCAAGAGGTAGCAAGAAGGATTTCTTGCGCCGTTGCCGGGGAAATCTACGCCAAGTCAAGACATACCAAGTACCCATCATAAACTCTCCTCCCTCGCATTACATTATTTGCCATTTGCCTCTCGTTTTCCTCTTCCCCACTTCACAAGATTTGTCTTTTCTTCGCCCCTCTTCCGTTCGTCCTTCTATTTGCTCGTGTTACCATGTGCCTTCTATTTCCTTGCATCTTCGCTTGCTAAAAATCTATTGATACGGATCCTCATCCTCTTGCTAATCTTTTTAAAAGATCCAATTATGTTTAACCAATTGCTAGTGAGTTGAGTGCACTAGATTATCTTTATGAGGTTTTACTTGAAATTCATGAATCTGAAAATTGTGCAGAAGTGCTTTATGAAGTGATTCACGATAGATCTTCAATAAAAAGCACGATCGCAATGATGTTATTATAAATTCTATTAATGTCAATTGTGCTAATAGTATGCAAAACCCTAAGCTTGGGGGTGCTAGTTTTGCTATGTCCACTACTTGTTGCAATGATCATGATTGGGGTGATTCTTCTTTTGATCTTGAAAATTTATTTAAGCCCCGTGATGAATATGAGATTGATAACAGTGTTTGCAATATTATTGAAAGTGGGTTTGGAAGAGTGTCAACTTTAGATCCCACATGTTTGGAGAATGTTCATCTTATGAAATTTTTGATAAAAGTGGGTTTGGAGAGCTCATGACTTTAGTTAATGTTAATCCCACTATTTTGGAAGAGTGTCAACTTTGCATGCATGTGGATCATGTTGAAAATATTTTATGTGGTAGCTATTTTGTTGCATTTTCTTATGAGCCAACATGTAATTATTATGAGAGAGGAAAATGTGATTGTAGAAATTTTCATGTTACTAAATTACCTCTCGTTATGTTGAGATTGTTATTGCTTCTTTCTGCTTCCTTGCATATACTAGTTTTTGCTTCCTATGATAATTTGTTTGCCTATAAGATGCCTATGCATAGGAAGTATGTTAGACTTAGATGTGATTGTCACATGTTTCATGATGCTCTCTTTGTGCTTCAATTATTGTCTTTCATGTGAGCATCATTGAAATTATCAATGCCTAGCTAGGGGCGTTAAACAATAGCGCTTGTTGGGAGGCAACCCACTTTTATTTTTGTTCCTTGCTTTTTGTTCCTGTTTAGTAATAAATAATTCATCTATCCTCTGCTATGATTGTGTTTTTTATGTTTTAATTAGTGTTTGTGCCAAGTAAAGCCTTTAGGATCTTCTTGGGTGATTGTTATTTGATCTTGCTGAAAAAAACAGAAAGTATGCGCTCACGAGAATAATTTTCATTTTTTACCAGAGAGCGATAAAATACCAATTCCAACTGAAGTAGATCAATATAAAAATTATTTAGGATGTCCTAATTTCTCAGGATTTTTTGAGTTACAGAAGTATTCGAAACCTACAGATTGCTACAGACTGTTCTGTTTTTGACAGATTCTGTTTTTCGTGTGTTGTTTGCTTATTTTGATGAATCTATGGCTAGTATCGGGGGTTATGAACCATAGAGAAGATGGAATAAAGTAGGTTTAACACCAATATAAATAAATAATGATTTCATTACAGTACCTTAAGGTGGTGGTTTGCTTTCTTATACTAACGGAGCTCATGAGAATTTCTGTTGAGTTTTGTGTTGTGAAATTTTCAAGTTTTTGGGTAAAGATTTGATGGATTTTGGAACAAGGAGTGGCAAGAGCCTAAGCTTGGGGATTCCCAAGGCACCCCGAGGTAAAATTCAATGACAACCAAAAGCCTAAGCTTGGGGATGCCCCGGAAGGCATCCCCTCTTTCGTCTTCGTCTATCGGTAACTTTACTTGAGGCTATATTTTTATTCACCACATGATATGTGTTTTGCTTGGAGCGTCTTGTATGATTTGAGTCTTTGATTTTTAGTTTACCACAATCATCCTTAATGTACACACCTTTTGGAGAGACACACATGAATCGGAATTTATTAGAATACTCTATGTGCTTCACTTATATCTTTTGAGCTAGATAATTTTGCTCTAGTGCTTCACTTATACCTTTTTAGAGCATGGTGGTGGTTTTATTTTATAGAAATTATTGATCTCTCATGCTTCACTTATATTATTTTGGGAGTCTTTTAGAAAATCATGGTAATTTTCTTTGGTTATGAAATTACTCCTAATATGATAGGCATCCAAGATGGGTATAATAAAAACTTCCATATAAAGTGCATTGAGTACTATGAGAAATTTGATTCTTTATGATTGTATTGAGATATGAAGATGGTGATATTAGAGTCATGCTAGTTGAGTAGTTGTGAATTTGAGAGATACTTGTGTTAAAGTTTGTGATTCCCGTAGCATGCACGTATGGTGAACCGTTATGTGATGAAGTCGGAGCATGATTTATTTTTTGTTTGTCTTCCTTATGAGTGGCAGTCGGGGACGAGCGATGGTCTTTTCCTACCAATCTATCCCCCTAGGAGCATGCATGTAATACTTTATTTTGATAACTAATAGATTTTTGCAATAAGTATGTGAGATCTTTATGACTAATGTTGAGTCCATGGATTATACACACTCTCACCCTTCCACCATTGCTAGCCTCTCTAGTACCGCGCAACTTTCGCCGGTACCATAAACCCACCATTTACCTTCCTCAAAACAGACACCACACCTACCTATTATGGAATTTCCATAGCCATTCCGAGATATATTGCCATGCAACTTTCCACTGTTTCGTTTATTATGACACGCTCCATCATTGTCATATTGCTTTGCATGATCATGTAGTTGACATTGTATTTGTGGCAAAGCCACCGTTCATAATTTTTCATACATGTCACTCTTGATTCATTGCACACCCCGGTACACCGCCGGAGGCATTCACATAGTCATATTTTGTTCTAAGTATCGAGTTGTAATTCTTGAGTTGTGAGTAAATAAAAGTGTGATGATCATCATTATTAGAGCATTGTCCCAGTGAGGAAAGGATGATGGAGACTATGATTCCCCCACAAGTCGGGATAAGACTCCGAACGAAAAAAAATAGGCCATAAAAAAGGCCCAAATAAAAATGAGAGAAAAAGAGAGAAGGGGCAATGCTACTATCCTTTTTCCACACTTGTGCTTCGAAGTAGCACAATGATCTTCATGATAGAGAGTCTCTTATGTTGTCACTTTCATATACTAGTGGGAATTTTTCATTATAAAACTTGGCTTGTATATTCCAATGATGGACTTCCTCAAAATGCCCTAGGTCTTCGTGAGGAAGCAAGTTGGATGCACGCCCACTTAGTTTCTTTTGTTGATCTTTCATATATTTATAGCTCTAGTGCATCTGTTGCATGGCAATCCCTACTCACTCACATTGATATCTATTTATGGGCATCTCTAGAGCCCGTTGATACACCTAGTTGATGTGAGACTTTCTTCTCCTTTTTGTCTTCTCCACAACCCCCATTATATTCCACCTATATAGCGCTATATCCATGGCTCACGCTCATGTATTGTGTGAAGATTGAAAAAGTTTGAGAACATCAAAAGTATGAAACAATTGCTTGGCTTGTCATCAGGGTTGTGCATGATTTAAATATTTTGTGTGATGAAGATAGAGCATAGCCAGACTATATGATTTTGTAGGGATAGCTTTCTTTGGCCATGTTATTTTGAGAAGACATAATTGCTTGGTTAGTATGCTTGAAGTATTATTGTTTTTATGTCAATATTAAACTTTTATTTTCAATCTTTCAGATCTGAACATTCATGCCACAATAAAGAAGATTACATTGAAAATTATGTTAGATAGCATTCCACATCAAAAACTCTATTTTTGTCATTTACCTACTCGAGGACGAGTAGGAATTAAGCTTGGGGATGCTTCATACGTCTCCAACATATCTATAATTTTTTATTGTTCCATGCTATTATATTATCTATTTTGGATGTTTAATGGGCTTTAATATGCACTTTTATATTATTATTGGGACTAACCTATTAACCGAAGGCCCAGTGCAAATTGTTGTTTTTTCCTATTTCAGTGTTTCGCACAAAAGTAATATCAAACAGAATCCAAACGGAACGAAACCTTCGCGAGGATCTTTTTTGGAACAAATGCAATCCAGGAGACTCGGAGTGGAGGTCAAGGAAGCAACGAGGCGGCCACGAGGTAGGGAGGCGCGCCCAAGGGGTAGGCGCGCCCCCCACCCTCGTGGGCCCCATGGAGCTCCATCGACCTACTTCTTTCGCCTATATATACTCTTATACCCTGAAAACATCCAGGAGAGCCACAAAACCACTTTTCCACCGCCGCAACCTTCTGTACCCGTGAGATACCATTTGGGGACCTTTTCCGGCAATCTGCCGGAGGGGGATTCGATCACGGAGGGCTTCTACATCAACACCATAGCCTCTCCGATGATGTGTGAGTAGTTTACCACAGACCTTCGGGTCCATAGTTATTAGCTAGATGGCTTCTTCTCTCTCTTTGGTTCTCAATGCAAAGTTCTCCTCGATGTTCTTGGAGATCTATTCGATGTAATCTTTTTGTGGTGCGTTTGCCGAGATCCCATGAATTGTGGGTTTATGATCAAGATTATCTGTGAACAATATTTGATTCTTCTATGAATTCTTATATGCATGATTTGATATCTTTGCAAGTCTCTTCGAATTTTCGGTTTAGTTTGGCCTACTAGATTGATCTTTCTTGCAATGGGAGAAGTGCTTAGCTTTGGGTTCAATCTTGCGGTGCTCGATCCCAGTGACAGAAAGGGAACCGACACGTATTGTATTTTTACCATCGAGGATAAAAAGATGGGGTTTATATCATATTGCTTGAGTTTATCCCTCTACATCATGTCATCTTGCCTAATGTGTTACTCTGTTCTTATGAACTTAATACTCTAGATGCATGCTGGATAGCGGTCGATGTGTGGAGTAATAGTAGTAGATGCAGAATCATTTCGGTCTACTTGATACAGACGTTATGCCTATGTTTATGATCATGCCTAGATATTCTCATAACTATGCGCTTTTCTATCAATTGCTCGGCAGTAATTTGTTCACCCACCGTAATATATGCTATCTTGAGAGGAGCCACTAGTGAAACCTATGGCCCCTGGGTCTATTTTACATCATATTAGTTTCCCGTCAACTTGCCAATTTCTGTCGCCATTTATTTTGCAATCTTTACTTTCCAATCTATACAACAAAAATACCAAAAATATTTATCTTATTATCTTTATCAGATCTCACTTTTGCAAGTGGCCGTGAAGGGATTAACAACCCCTTTATCGCGTTGGTTGCAAGGTTCTTGATTGTTTGTGCAGGTACTAGGTGACTTGCGTGTAGTCTCCTACTGGATTGATACCTTTGTTCTCAAAAACTGAGGGAAATACTTACGCTAGTTTGCCGCATCACCCTTTCCTCTTCAAGGGAAAACCAACGCATGCTCAAGAGGTAGCAGCCCCTGAGCTGGCCCATCTTATTTCAGACTGCCAGAGTGCTTTCATCAAAGGGAGATCAATCCAAGGCAAGTTCCTTTATGTACAGAATGTCATCAGAAGAGGCCATTGCCACAAGCTTGACCTCCTCTTTTTGAAGTTGGACATTGCTAAGGATTTTGATTCCATTCACTGGGGCTACCTTCTAGAGGTGCTAGCTGCTTTCGGCTTTTGGCAACGCTGGCGAGACATCATCTCTATACTTCTTGCGTCATCCTCCTCCCGTGTGATGCTGAATGGTTGTCCGGGCTCGCCTTTGACCCACAAACAAGGCCTCGAGCAAGGTGATCCGCTCTCTCCAATGCTTTTCATTCTAGGCATGGAACCCATGTAGCGGCTTCTCTTGCTTGCCACGGAGGCTGGTGTGTTGTCTCCTCTACCTGTTACAAATGCTAGGCTTAGGACGAGCCTCTACGCAGATGATGCGACTGACTTTATCAACCCGATGCAATCGGAGATCTTTGCTCTTCAAGGCATTCTCTCTCTCTTCGGTGATGCCTCTGGTCTGAAATGCAACCCTGCAAAATGTGTAGCCTACCCAGTTTACTGCCACAATCCCTTGCAAGTACCTCGGTCTCCCGCTCAGTGTGTGTAAACCGAGAAGAGTGGAGTTGCAACCTGTCCTCGACAAAGCTGCTACCAAAATGGCTCCCTGGAAGGGGAAATTGATGGACCGTTCGGGAAGTCTTATCCTTCTGAACACTGATCTGACTGCTTTGGCAACTTATTTCCTCACCACCTTTGCACCGGACTGTTGGTTTATCAAGAAGCTGGATAAGCTAAGGAGGAATTTCTTCTGGAGTGGGGATGAAGAATGCCATGGGGGAAAGTGTTTAGTCAACTGGAAAAGAATCGGTGCTCCTAAAGAGGTCAGAGGACTGGGTATCAAAGATCTGAAAGCATACAACCGCTCTCTCCGACTGCGCTGGCCTTGGTTTGCTTGGGCTTCGCCAAATCGCCCTTGGTGCAGGTCGGAGACCCCTTGTGGCCCTGACGACCTTCAACTTTTCTTGGCCTGCACTACAATCACGCTGGGGAATGGAGCCGCCACAAAATTTTGGTCTGACCACTGGTTGTTGGGCACTGCGGCCAAAGACTCCTTCCCCGAGCTTTTCAAGTTAGCCTTTAGGAAAAAACCTCTCGGTCAAAGACGCACTGCACAATGGTAGATGGATGAGAGGCCTTCATCGCATCAACTCAACTGAGCTGCTTCTCCAATTTCTCTCCCTCTGGAACCTGCTCTCCAACACTCAGCTTTTGGACCACGCTGATGGTATATGCTACCTCTTGAGCACTGCATTGGTTTTCCCTTGAAGAGGAAAGGCTGATGCAGCAAAGTAGCGTAAGTATTTCCCTCAGTTTTTGAGAACCAAGGTATCAATCCAGTAGGAGGCTACACGCGAGTCCCTCACACCTACACAAAACAAATAAATCCTCACAACCAACGCGATAAGGGGTTGTCAATCTCTACACGGTCACTTACGAGAGTGAGATCTGATAGATATGATAAGATAATATTTTTGGTATTTTTATGATAAATATGCAAAGTAAAATAAAAGGCAATGAAAATAACTAAGTGTTGGAAGATTAATATGATGGAAGATAGACCCGGGGGCCATAGGCTTCACTAGTGGCTTCTCTCAAGAGCATAAGTATTTTACAGTGGGTGAACAAATTACTGTTGAGCAATTGACAGAATTGAGCATAGTTATGATCATGTATATAGGCATCACGTCCGAGACAAGTAGACCGACTCCTACTTGCATCTACTACTATTACTCCACACATTGACCGCTATCCAGCATGCATCTAGAGTATTAAGTTCATAAGAACAGAGTAACGCTTTAAGCAAGATGACATGATGTAGAGGGATAAATTCATGCAATATGGTAAAAACCCCATCTTGTTATCCTCAATGGCAACAATACAATACGTGCCTTGCTACCCCTACTGTCACTGGGAAAGGACACCACAAGATTGAACCCAAAACTAAGCACTTCTCCCATTGCAAGAAAGATCAATCTAGTAGGCCAAACCAAACTGATAATTCGAAGAGACTTGCAAAGATAACCAATCATACATAAAAGAATTCAGAAGATCCAAATATTGTTCATAGATAAACTTGATCATAAACCCACAATTCATTGGTCTCAACAAACACACCGCAAAAGAATATTACATCGAATAGATCTCCACGAGAGAGGGGGAGAACATTGTATTGAGATCCAAAAATAGAGAAGAAGCCATCTAGCTAATAACTATGGACCCGAAGGTCTGAGGTAAACTACTCACACATCATCGGAGAGGCTATGGTGTTGTTGTAGAAGCCCTCCGTAATCGATGCCCCCTCCGGCGGAGCTCCGGAACAGGCCCCAAGATGGGATCTCGTGGATACAGAAAGTTACGGCGGTGGAATTAGGGTTTTGGCTCCGTATCTCGTCGTTTGGGGGTACGTGGGTATGTATAGGAGGAAGGAGTACATCGGTGGAGCAACAGGGGGCCCATGAGGGTGGAGGGCGCGCCTGGGGGGGGTAGGCGCGCCCCCCTACCTCGTGGCTTCCCTATTGGTTGCTTGACGTAGGGTCCAAGTCTCCTGGATCATGTTCGTTCCGAAAATCACGTTCCCGAAGGTTTCATTCTGTTTGGACTCCGTTTGATATTCTTTTTCTGCGGAACTCTGAAATAGTCAAAAAATAGCAATTCTGGGCTGGGCCTCCGGTTAATAGGTTAGTCCCAAAAATAATATAAAAGTGAATAATAAAGCCCAATAATGTCCAAAACAGAAGATAATATAGCATGGAGCAATCAAAAATTATAGATACGTTGGAGACGTATCAAGCATCCCCAAGCTTAATTCCTGCTCGTCCTCGAGTAGGTAAATGATAAAAACAGAGTTTTTGATGTGGAATGCTACTAGGAATAATTTCAATGTAATTCTTCTTAATTGTGGCATGAATATTCAGATCTGAAAGATTCAAGATAAAAGTTTAATATTGACATAGAAATAATAATACTTCAAGCATACTAACTAAGCAATTATGTCTTCTCAAAATAACATGGCCAAAGAAAGTTCATCCCTACAAAATCATATAGTTTAGTCATGCTCCATTTTCGTCACACAAGAATGCTCTCATCATGCACAACCCCGATGACAAGCCAAGCAATTGTTTCATACTTTAGTAATCTCAAACTTTATAAACCTTCATGCAATACATGAGCGTGAGCCATGGGTATAGCACTATGGGTGGAATAGAGTATAATGATGGGGGTTATGTGGAGAAGACAAAAAAGGAGAAAGTCTCACATCAACGAGGCTAATCAATGAGCTATGGAGATGCCCATCGATTGATGTTAATGCAAGGAGTAGGGATTGCCATGCAACGGATGCACTAGAGCTATAAATGTATGAAAGCTCAACAAAAGAAACTAGTGGGTGTGCATCCAACTTGCTTGCTCACGAAGACCTAGGGCACTTGAGGAGGCCCATTGTTGGAATATACAAGCCAAGTTCTATAATGAAAAATTCCCACTAGTATATGAAAGTGACAAAACAAGAGACTCTCTATCATGAAGATCATGGTGCTACTTTGAAGCACAAGTTTGGAAAAAAAGATAGTAGCATTGTCCCTTTTCATTTTTCTTTTTTGGGGGCCTTCTTCTTTTTTTATTTGGCCTTTCTCTTTTTTTTCATTAGGACAATGCTCTATTAAATGATGATCATCACACTTGTATTTATTTACAACTCAATGATTACAACTCGATACTAGAACAAGGTATGACTCTATATGAATGTCTCCGGTAGTGTACCGGGATATGCAATGAACCAAGAGTGACATGTATGAAAGAATTATGAATGGTGGCTTTGCCACAAATACTATGTCAACTACATGATCATGCTAAACAATATGACAATGATGAACGTGTCATGATAAACGGGATGGTGGAAAGTTGCATGGCAATATATCTCGGAATGGCTATGGAAATGCCATAATAGGTAGGTATGGTGGCTGTTTTGAGGAAGATATAAGGAGGTTTATGTGTGAAAGAGTGTATCATATCACGGGGTTTGGATGCACCAGCGAAGTTTGCACTAACTCTCAATGTGAGAAAGGGCAATGCACGGTACCGAAGAGGCTAGCAATGATGGAAAGATGAGAGTGCGTATAATCCATGGACTCAACATTAGTCATAAAGAACTCACATACTTATTGCAAAAGTCTACAAGTCATCAAAAACCAAGCACTACGCGCATGCTCCTAGGGGGATAGATTGGTAGGAAAAGACCATCGCTCGTCCCCGAACGCCACTCATAAGGAGGACAATCAAAGAACACCTCATGTTTCAAATTTGTTACATAAAGTTTACCATACGTGCATGCTACGGGACTTGCAAACTTCAACACAAGTATTTCTCAAATTCACAACTACTCAACTAGCACAACTTTAATATCACTACCTCCATATCTCAAAACAATCATCAAGCATCAAACTTCTCTTAGTATTCAAAACACTCATAAGAAAGTTTTTACTAATCTTGAATACCTAGCATATTAGGATTATTTAAGAAAATTACCATGCTATTTAAGACTCTCAAAATAATCTAAGTGAAGCATGAGAGATCAATACTTTCTATAAAACAAATCCACCACCGTGCTCTAAAAGATATAAGTGAAGTACTAGAGCAAAACTATATAACTCAAAAGATATAAGTGAAGCACATAGAGTATTCTAATAATTTCCGAATCATGTGTGTCTCTCTCAAAAGGTGTGTACAGAAAATATGATTGTGGTAAACTAAAAGGCAAAGACTCAAATCATACAAGACGCTACAAGCAAAACACATATCATGTGGTGAATAAAAATATAGCTCCAAGTAAAGTTACCGATGGAAGTAGACGAAAGAGGGGATGCCTTCTGGGGCATCCCCAAGCTTTGGCTTTTTGGTGTCCTTAGATTATCTTTGGGGTTACATGGGAATCCCCAAGCTTAGTCTCTTTCCACTCATTGTTCCATAATCCATCAAATCCTTACCCAAAACTTGAAAACTTCACAACACAAAACTTAAAGTAGAAAATCTCGTGAGCTCCGTTAGCGAAAGAAAACAAAAGACCGCCTCAAGATACTATAATGAACTCATTCTTTATTTATATTAGTGTTAAACCTACTGTATTCCAACTTCTCTATGGTTTATAAACTATTTTACTAGCCATAGATTCATCAAAATAAGCAAACAACACAGGAAAAACAGAATCTGTCAAAAACAGAACAGTCTGTAGTAATCTGTAGCTAGCGCAAGTTCTGGAACCCCAAAAATTCTAAAATAAATTGCTGGATGTGAGGAATTTATATATTAATCATCTTCAGAAAGAATTAACTAAATATCACTTTCCAAATAAAAATGGCAGCAGTTCTCGTGAGCGCTAAAGTTTCTGTTTTTTACAGCAAGATTAACAAGACTTTCCCCAAGTCTTCCCAACGGTTCTACTTGGCATAAACATTAATTAAACACAAAAAACACAACCAAAATAGAGGCTAGATAAATTATTATTACTAAACAGGAGCAAAAAGCAAGGAATAAAAATAAAATTGGGTTGCCTCCCAACAAGCGTTATCGTTTAACGCCCCTAGCTAGGCATAAAAAGCAAGGATAGATCTAGATATTGCCATCTTTGATAGGTAATTCTTCAATGAGGCATCTATCATCCTTAGGAATTTCTTTATTTTTATTGATTATCAAACTTTTAGGCACAAGATCGAAAAATTCATTTGTAACAAATGGTTCCTTCATGATAGCAAAAAGATTGGGATGAATACTTATAGATTTGAGATCCGCAGTTTCCTTACTAGAGGATTCACCCTTACTTTTAGGAACATACATAAGCTTGGCAATTTTAGTGGGAGGACTTGGAGTATTATTTACGGAAGAAAAAGCGGTTCCCAAGTTGGTAATAATATCCTCAAGTTTATCGATTCTAGTGGAATCCTGATTTATTTTCTCATTAACTATAGGTTCCTTTCCTTTAATATTTTTCAAAGTGACTCCTACTTTAGATCCATATTGAGTGATTCCGTTGTGGATCTTTTTATCCAAATTTTCAATTAACTCTACAGTAGCAACCTTATTTTCAATAATTTCAAGTCTTTGCATTACATGCTCCAAAGTTAACATAGTTCCATTAACCAAAAGAGGTGGTGAGCCAAACAAATCTATCATAGCATTATAAGAATCAAAAGTATGGCTACCCAAGAAGTTTCCTCCGGTAATGGTATCAAGGATATATCTGTACCAAGGAGTAGCGCCTACATAAAAATTGCGAAGAAGAACGGAAGTAGATTGCTTCCTGGTAGATCTATTTTGAGCATTGCAAATTCTATACCAAGCGTCTTTTAGATTTTCTCCCTCCATTTGCTTAAAATTTAGAACTTCATTCTCGGGAGACAACGGAGAAGAAAAGGGACTAGCCATAATGACAAGCAAACAGAAAAGAGGCGAACGGGAAAGAGAGGGCGAATAAAACAGCAAGGGTGAAGTGGGGGAGAGGAAAACGAGAGGCAAATGGCAAATAATGTAATGCAGGAGATAAGGGTTTGTGATGGGTACTTGATATGTTGACTTTTGCGTAGACCTCCCCGGCAACAGCGCCAGAAATCCTTCTTGCTACCTCTTGAGCACTGTGTTGGTTTTCCCTTGAAGAGGAAAGGGTGATGCAGCAAAGTAGCGTAAGTATTTCCCTCAGTTTTTGAGAACTAAGGTATCAATCCAATAGGAGGCTACGTGTGAGTCCCTCGCACCTACACAAAACAAATAAATCCTCGCAACCAACGCGATAAGGGGTTGTCAATCCCTACACGGTCACTTACAAGAGTGAGATCTGATAGATATGATATGATAATATTTTTGGTATTTTTATGATAAAGATGCAAAGTAAAATAAAAGGCAATGAAAATAACTAAGTGTTGGAAGATTAATATGATGGAAGATAGACCCGGGGCCATACGTTTCACTAGTGGCTTCTCTCAAGAGCATAAGTATTTTACAGTGGGTGAACAAATTACTGTTGAGCAATTGACAGAATTGAGCATAGTTATGAGAATATCTAGGTATGATCATGTACGTCCAAGACAAGTAGATCGACTCCTGCCTGCATCTACTACTATTACTCCACACATCGATCGCTATCCAGCATGCATCTAGAGTATTAAGTTCATAAGAACAGAGTAACGCTTTAAGCAAGATGACATGATGTAGAGGGATAAATTCATGCAATATGATAAAAAAACCCCATCTTGTTATCCTCGATGGCAACAATACAATACGTGCCTTGCTGCCCCTACTGTCACTGGGAAAGGACACCGCAAGATTGAACCCAAAGCTAAGCACTTCTCCCATTGCAAGAAAGATCAATCTAGTAGGCCAAACCAAACTGATAATTCGAAGAGACTTGCAAAGATAATCAATCATACATAAAAGAATTCAGAAGATCCAAATATTGTTCATAGATAAACTTGATCATAAACCCACAATCACCGGTCTCAACAAACACACCGCAAAAGAAGATTACATCGAATAGATCTCCACGAGAGAGGGGGAGAACATTGTATTGAGATCCAAAAAGAGAGAAGAAGCCATCTAGCTAATAACTATGGACCCGAAGGTCTGAGGTAAACTACTCACACATCATCGGAGAGGCTATGGTGTTGATGTAGAAGCCCTCCGTGATCGATGCCCCCTCCGTCGGAGCTCTGGAACAGGCCCTAAGATGGGATCTCATGGATACAGAAAGTTACAGCGATGGAATTAGGGTTTTGGCTCCATATCTGGTCGTTTGGGGGTACGTAGGTATATATAGGAGGAAGGAATACGTCGGTGGAGCAACAGGGGGACCCACGGGGGTGGAGGGCGCGCCTGGGGGGGTAGGCGTGCCCCCCTACCTCGTGGCTTCCCTGTTGGTTGCTTGACGTATGTTCCAAGTCTCCTGGATCATGTTCGTTCCGAAAATCACGTTCCCGAAGGTTTCATTCCGTTTGGACTTCGTTTGATATTCTTTTTCTGCGAAACTCTGAAATAGGCAAAAAACAGCAATTTTGGGTTGGGCCTCCGGTTAATAGGTTAGTCTCAAAAATAACATAAAAGTGAATAATAAAGCTCAATAATGTCCAAAACAGAAGATAATATAGCATGGAGCAATCAAAAATTATAGATACGTTGGAGACGCATCAGTATACGCTGGAATCTCACGGCAGGCGGTCAATACACTGCCTCCTCTGCCTACGCGGTGCAATTCCTCCGCCGCATCCAAGCTCCTGTGTTGAATCAAGTCTGGAGACTCAAGATCAAACCCAAGGTCATATTTTTTATTTGGTTGCTGCTACAAAATAGACTGTGGACCTCTGATCGGCTCAGTGCTAGGGGTTGGCCAAACCATTCGGTCTGCCCTTTATGTGATCAATCGCTGGAGTGCACCTCTCACCTTTTCTTGCTGTGCCCTTTCGCCAAAGAGGTCTGGATGCGCACAGCGACCAATTTTCAGCAAGCATCCAGAGCAGCCCTGTCCAAGACAACTATTAACGGATGTGGAGCAATTTGTGCCGCATGGACAAGACCACTACGGCCTACACTGTTTGGCACATCTGGAAAGTATGCAATGGCCACATTTTCCAACAGCATGCAGTCTCGGCGCTACAAACATCTATATATATCAGAGAAAGCACTGGCCTCCTTCTGGAGGCGCGAGAGATGTAGCGTTTCTACTCCCTGTATAGCCGTCACTGCTCTTGCAAACGGACTCTCCTTTTAGACTTGACCTCTTTTGTAACATGTAATTCTCTTGCCCTTACTTAATGAAAAAGCAGAGCACCTGCTAATGTTCCTAAAAAAAGAATACCGTGGTTGTCAAAAAACTTGGTAAATCAAGAATTAAAAAAACATACTATAATATTCCGTTTCTCCCCGCTCTTGATCATTTCTTGTTAGCCATACTAGCAAGCACCATACATAGATGTGTCTGTTGTTTGCGTAGTATATGCTTACATGATCGAATATCAATATATGTTCAACATTGTTAATGCCATGCTCACGATTATTTCCTGGATCAAATTAATCAAAAATTTGCTACTATACTCAACTACTTATGGGCTGCATTTCGTCTCTGCGCCAGTTGGTGCCTGGGTCATCAAGTATATGTAAACCTTGGTGGCATGCTTTTTGGTACAAGTGAAATGGGAACTGAGAGTGCCCTATGACCTCCCTAATTAACTCGATTGATTAAAAACATCTTTATTGAAATCAAATATAAATGTATTCAACATTGTATGACTCAAGCAGGAGAACCATCAGTGTATGTGAGGCAACACGTTGGAATCTTAACATCGTCCTTGCAATAGGAATATGCGTAGTTTTGTCTTTTACTTGTACACAGATCATAGCAGCTGTCCTTATTGCAGGGATTGAGAGTCTTGCAAAATCCATGATATAAATATTTTGTAGATGCAGCTGTAGATACAAATCAAACAAGATATATTAGAGATAGGTTGTTCAATTTGAACAATAGGATGCACAACAAAATAGGGGTATATACTGCAACATACGAGTGCGCGCATGGCAGGATGGGAAGGTAAAAAACATCATGGCCAGCACCAGGAAAGCAATAGCCATGGAGCGCACCACCATTGGCCATCTTGTACTGTTAGTGTGTGCCATGAGAATGAAGGAACTACTTTTTTCTATTTCTGCTTCTTCTTATGTTCCTAGTTGCTCACTGCCAATAAACTCCTCTGTTTGCTGCTATATATAGAGAGCCACAACAAGATCTTAGATAATGATCTCGCATTCATGCATTTCTACTATTACTATTGTTTCCAAATCTTGCTGATTCTAGCTAATTGTTGTACGCTATTTTATATAAATTAATGTTATTTATTTCATATTATTTACATCATAATGCTAGTTTTTCTAGTCACAACCGAATAATTGGCAATGGTCTTGTAGTTATATTCTATCATAAAATGCTATCAATATCGTGATACTGTAATAGCACAAACTTTGCTATTATACTTGTCTGGTCAAATACATTGTGTGAATGCATGAAGAATAGCTTACGTGGATCATGCAATCAAATAATTGAGTATCCAAAATATCATGATTACAGATTCTGTAGATACGCAATATGTACACACATATAAAACAAGATAAATACTAGTAATGGGTTCATTAATTTGAAAATTATACATAAGTGCAAAAAAATAAGGGGAAGATATCATTGTGAGTACCAGAAAGGCAAGAACAAAGAGCACATAATCCTTCTTTTGATAACCCTCTCGATAAGTTTCATGCATACGGACTACTCCCAACAGGTCGACGGGTTATACGCCATTTTTCCTGGTGTATGGTGTAGAAGCCGTATTGCCCAATGATATCCGCCATGATTATCCAAGGGTTACTGCCTACATTGAAGTAGCAGCACCAAGATCAGCGATATATCAACAAGACCTACGTCGCTATCACAGCCATAGAGTTTGAAGGTAACTTAGTGCTTCGTCTGATACAATAACAGACTGGGATGCATAATCTCTCCCCACCCTAGGAAGGACAACCCTTCGTCATTAGTAAGAATCTGCATAATGGGTCTTACTACCTTGTTGACATACATGAAGAAAATGAATCACGTACGTCCAAGGCTAGGCCACCGTGCCATGAGATGCTTCAAATGCCAGCAATATTTGGAGACGGCCTCTTGGATGGTGTACCATCGATAGTTGAGGGATTTTCACTTACAGTTGTGGATCAACGCATCGGAGTAGGGCATGAAATGCTTGTGATCATGGAACCATATGTGAATGTTCCTCCGAAAGGTTGTGCCCTTTTGCTCTGTGCCATGGACAGGATCGAGGTTAGTGGCCAACCATGCATCGCACATCAGCTTGTCCTCCGGAATGTTGAAGCTTTCTCCTCTACCTTTATTCTTCGGATCGCTGGCCATATCATCTGAATCATCGTCGTAGCCATCCTCCCCCTCCTCCTCCTCCTCCCCCTCCCCCCCTTCCGGACGTTGCTCTTCGGCGGCCCAATGTTGATGTTGATGTGTGCCATCGCCAGTCTGGGTGTAGGACTGCTGCGTGGCCGTCAGGGTGTAGGACTGTTGTTGCTGGTAGTTACCGGACTCGGTGAGATCCGAGTCTTCCACCTACCTGTCCTCATAGCCCTCCTCCTCCCTCACCTCCATCGTGGATGATATCGAGCATCTCCCTATCCGTGTCGTACGCCGTCTCACCTGCTCTCGGCATTGCAGCAAACAACGCTCGAGCACCCATCTGCTCTCTGCCCACCGTCCTTGTCCAGACGAGCGATGGTGAAGAATACTTGGGGAAGAGCGGCGCCTCGCTAAAATCGATGATGTAAGGAGCCATACCGGTGGGGGTTTGTGAGCTGCTTGGCGGCGTAGTAGTACGGAGGCTTGTAAGGCTCCGGCCATGGCGCCGTCTGTACTGTGGGCGCGCCCGTCTGGCGGCGTCTGCCACGGCCTCGCCGACCGCCCCGTCCGCCACGCCCACCATGCCCATCGCCACCACCTGGCCCATTGGCGGCCAGACACTTCTTCATTTTCTCCTTCTTTGCGGCCTTCGCTTTGATGCGTTGTTGCGTCTCCGAGCTAATCTTCCGGGCGAGCGTGATGCTCGGATCCTTCGACACCTCCACCAGCTCCATCTCCGACATGTTCTCCGACGGTTCCATACGTCGACGACGGGGGAGGGAGAGGGTGGGAGAAAAGAGCAGGAATTGGGCGGAGAGCGGCGGGGAGTGGAAGAAGAGAGTGAGGGATTTTGACGCGAAAAAAATGTGGGATGCCACAAAAGCGCGGGCTTGACCTTCCTTTTGGGTGGGCAGGGGAGCGAAGAGCGACGTTTCGCGTGTCCGAACTCCAGCAACCCCCCCCCCCCCCCCCCCCCCCCCCCCCCCCCCCCCCCCCCCCCCCCCGTTTGTCTCCGGTTTGCGGGAGAAATCGCGTTCGGACTACTCCACGAATCGATACAGGTCGGTGTTGGATGATTTCCAAGGTTCGGATAGTATGGTCCGAATGGTTGCGGGCCCTTAACATCAACGACATGTGCAAGTGTAACTAGCTTTTTGGTTTGCGGTTGATTGTTTATGTGAAAGTAAATGATGTTACTATTTAGTACTACGTCTATAACTAAATATAAGACGTTTTTGCAATTTAATTCCGGAAATAAGAGGTATTGTCATTTCGATCGAACTCCCGCGCAAGTCGGATCAAAATACTAAATTAGGCGAGAGGCAAAATGTTAGAGTTATTGTTCATGTTAGACCGTGCAAGCTGGACCAGAAACAAGTCTCCATTTTGAAAAGCCATAAAATGTGCCAGACTTACGAGCTATCAAATAGAGAGAAAACCCGAGCAATGTGACCACGGGACACAAGACTACCCAAGCATTTTCCCCTGTATAAGAGCAGTGAGAGTGGGAAATACCACGATACACCGGGTGTCAGCACACCCTATATACGGAAAATAATTTAGTAACTGCAAAAAAAGTCGAAAAATTCCGCATCTTTTTTGGAATCAGATATATTCTATTTGTATAGAAAGATTCTGGACAGAAAAACAAAAAAAATTGAAATGCTATATACAAGCACTCTTCACGCTACTTTGTCCTCCAAATTTTCTCCCCGATGTCAACGGCATCTCAGTGTCTGTCGGCTCCAATTTGAAACAAACCAAGTGCGGAGGTGAGTTTTTCATCTAAGGGATAGCGGCAGTGTTGGCGGCAATATGGGTCAATTTCAATGACGGCGGCGGCGACCGCCGAGCGAATTGGAGTGCGTCTGGAGGTCAGCAATGGGTGACGACAACTACGGGTGGACATTGGAGGCGTGGAGAGAGCCAAAAAATTTCTAGCCACATCCGCTTACAATATTTTATGTGTTATAAACCGGATAAGGGTTCGGCTAGATTCGATTTAATATAACTCCTTAAAAACAAAATTTTATAGTTTTTTAAGGGATCAACTTGAGATACTCTAACCAAATAAAGAAAGAGGTCTCATATACACTTGTGTGAGGACACGTGTGATCGGAGCCTAAAAGACACACTTCCTTTTACCCTCTCCTCTTGCGACCGCGTCGCCTACGCGGGCGACCGGCCGTGGCGACCTCCACCTCCCCCAGCCCCCCCTCCCCCTCTCCCCTTCCTCCCCGCCGTCGTCGCTGGCGCCTGCGACTGGCCTGGCCCCGGGGACGCTGGTGGCGGCGGCCCCCTGACCTTCCCCTCCCGGTGGCTCTCCGGCGCGGGGCAGAGCTGCACCGGGAGGGGGGTGCTCCTAGGCGGCGGCGGTCTGGCTGGCAGCGGGGTTCCTGACGCGGCGTGGGTGGGCGGCGGGGTGGCGCAGCGGCGCGGCCAGGCGGCGGCGGTCGACCCAGATCTGGGCCCTTCGGGCCCCATCTAGGCCTGGGCGGGCCAGCGACGGGGTGGGGCGGGTCTGCGGCGTGACTCCCGGGAGGCGGGGGAGCGGCGATGAACGGAGGGTGTTGGCAGCGTCGACGCCAGCCTGCTGCAGTGTGGCCGGCGGGGCTTAGCGGGCCCGTTTCGGGCCTGGCCATGCCAGGGGTGGCCTGGTATGCCCCGCTGCTGTGTCCGGACGGCTATCGCGACGGTGCCGGAGACGCGGGCCTCTGGCACGATGGCAGTGGAGGTGGTTCCCTCCCGCTCGGCCTTGGTGCTGCTGCTCCCGTCGCTCGGCTCTTCTCTCCGGTCTTCTTGGCCTCGTGTTGGTGTTCGCAGTAAGACGGCATGGGCGTCGGCGCAACCGTGACTGCGCATGGTGTTGGGCGGTGGTTTGGCTGGTCGGCTCCGGTTGGACGGTGGGGTTTGGTGTGTGGGAGAAATCCTTGCCGGTTCGTCCGGCTCTGATGCGGTGACACCGGCGGGTGGCACTATTCCTTCTTGGAGGGTGTCGGTAGTAACCATCCCCCACCTCCCTCCGCGTACTGGGGGAAACCCTAGGACTCGTCCAAGGCAGCAGCGTCGTCGGCGTCACATTCCTTCTTGGAGGTGCTGCTTAGTACGCGGTTGATCGGAGCTCCGGGCTATGGTGGTGTGTTTCCGGAGGGCGCAGCGGTCCCAGTTCTTCCGCGCTTTTGTCGAGTTGCCGCTGTTGGCATTTGTTTCTTCTTTGTTTTCTTTTGGGCTTGATGTGTTGCTCGTCCCAGCATTGCGATGTGTATAATGATGGTTTGCTTTGGAATACAAAACGGGAAAACTTTTTTCGGTACACTTGTGTGAGGGGCTCCGGGTGAAATATTTGGCGCCTCGACCGAGAAAACTATACGTGGGCCATGTTTGGTGCCCTGCTAGAGGCTCTAATTCGGCAATAAGTTGTTTATTTCATGATACTAGGTTGGTAGTACCATAGTTGTTGATAAATTTTTGACAAAATTGGTCAATTTTCGACAAAATTGGTCAAACATTACACCATTTGACTTAAGAGAAAATTTATAAATTTATAGGTCTTCTTTTTTGAGACGAAGGAAGTACGTACTGGTTAAGAGCCGTTAATCAAAACAGACGCTGGGCAAAGCTGATGTGGTGGACAAGATAAGCGCACTTTATACAGAGAAACAAATCTGACAGTATCAGTTCCTAGTTCCTACATATGCTGCTGCAGTATCACCGCTAACCACTAACTCGCCCAGCAATGGCAAGGCCACTTGGCCGAGTAAAATCACATGTGAGACTCGTCGATCCTGCTCTTGAGCAGCTGGAAAGCCGGGATCACCCACGCTCCGCAGCAGCACTGCATGCCTGCCCAGTCGAACGATCCCAGCCGGGTCTTGCATCCCATGCACCACAGCTTGTTCGAAACGTACCCCTCTTCCACTGCAAACGTCACGGGATAGACCAACACATCAGGTTTTTGCATCAAAAAGATACGCTGGACCGAGAAAGGAGGTAAGAAACAAACAAAGGTAAGGTTGAGGAACTCACCAGCCTGCATCCACTTCATGGGCTCCACGAAGATGCAGGCACTGCATTCAGGCTTCTTCTCATCCGCATCGTTTCTGCGCTTTAAGAAGCCTGCCTCTCCTAGGCCTACCTCGTGCGTGACGACGTACTCTTGTGTTGCTACCATCCTCCGACACTTTTTGCAGCGGTAAATGACACCTGGATTAGCAGCAGCCTGCTGCTCTTCTGACTTAACATTGGATTCCACAACTGTGCACTGCCTGATAGTTTCTGCAGGTTTTTGATCAGCCTCCGATCTTGCCTCTTGATCAGATTGCTTTTCTTGGTTAATATCAGTTCCCATAGCAGTGTCTAGGCACATTTCAGCAAACTTCTGATGAACCTCCAATCTTGCCTCTGGATCATCTTGCTTTTCTTGAAAAATGCCAGCTTCCACAGCAGCGTCGTCTAGGGACATTCCCGTGAACTTTTGGTTAACCTGTGATCCTAGCATCTCATCAGTTTGCTCTGGTCCTGACTTCTGTTCAACTCCAAATCCTTGTGGCTGATTTGCTTCCATCTGCTTTAAATTACATACTGTTAGCCATGACAAGTTTACATGCAGGCAAGCTACAACCACACAGAACATAAAATAAGCCTACCATGCTGTTGAAAATTAAAGCCTTCACAAATGTGCTGAGAACTAACTGGGTTCAGTTTCCCCTCTAATTTGACAGGCAAGCCATGAAAAGTCGCATATAGCCCTAGTCAGCTTTAACAGGCAAACCATAAGAAGTCGTATATAGTGCTAGTAGACAGACACACACATATAGGCGCCCCCGCAGCTTGCACATAAAACAGACAAAAGCTTCTATACATGCATTTTTTTAATCAACAAATATGATTGCCTAATGTACTTTATGGTGTGTAAATAGATGTCTATATGTATTCAGCTGTTCATCAGTCCCTCTATAGGGATCTCAAAATTGCTAGTAGTGCAAGCAATTCCTAAATTAAAGAACTTAGTTTTAGGATTTGACTGAGAATAATCATTTCATTGTACCTTACCTATTACTCCCTCTGCAAAGAAATATAAGAGCGTTTAGAATGCTTTTATATTTCTTTACAGAGGGAGTACATACATTTATGTAGTATCTCTCATAGAACTAGTGGCTACAATTAAGAAATGTGTCCAGAAACACTCTTTCAGCCAACTCCTTTTGAACACAATTCAAGTTCATTGATATGGTTGTGGTGTTTGAATAAAGTTACAGGTATCTCTCAGAAAAGTTCATGGATATGACAATGACAGACACAAGACCTAGTATATTGGCCCTGTTTGGTTCGGCTGTGGATTTCTAAAAGCAGCTGTGAAAAATCTGATGTGAAAAAGATGTAGGTCATTTGGCGAACCAGCTGATACAGCTTTTTCAGATTTTGACCCGCAGCGGAATCAGATTTTGGAAAGCACATCCTGGGCTGCTTCCGCTTTTGGTTCAGATTTTGGCAGCAGATTTCTGGAATCGGATTCTGCTGGGTTCGCCCTTTGGTTTAGATTCTGCTGCGCGGCAGACGAATCCGTCGATAAAAGCTGAACCAAATAGGGCCAATACTAGTAGTGGCAACATATACATGGACTGTAGAGGGCTATCACATATCCCAAACTCAACCCAGTCCTTGCTTGAATCCCCTGTGCCAACTAACAAAAGACAAAACAAATAGCCCCCAATACACACCCACCTGTAACTAATATCCAGAAGGCTCTGAATGGGCAACAACTCTCACATGACCTCTGTCAAGCATTGGGTGGTATCCCTGTAAATCTCTCACCATCAAAAGCATTTAACAATACTGCTAATGCAGGGTGTTTTGGTTTAAAGTGATAATCTGTTCTCCTTTGGCAAGGTATTTTGGTTTAGGAAGCCTTATTTTGGATCATAGTACATACTATCAGGGTAGAGGAATCCACATAGTAACTTCATAATTTGTACCATGTCTAATTAAAGAAACATAAGGATGCACCTAAGAGCATGTACAGCACAAGTGATTGGAGAGGTTCTTGTTAAATTATAAACCAATGTTTTCGTGCCACTTAGGATGGCGCTGGTGGTTATTTTGAAGCATGAGTGCCTGGTCAGAACCAATGCTTAAGAGGTAAGTACTCATGTATTTAATTAGGACGAATTTATATATGCTAAATAATCTAAGTACGAACAAAGAGGAGTTTGCATTAGAGTAGATAAACTTTGCACAGATGCTTGATGATGTATGTTCTCTCCCTTTAAGCACTCGCGTCTAAGCACCTTAAACTGTACATGCCCTCATAATATGGGAACCAAACGGCGTTTGTTCTTTAATCCTGCCGGGATAAAAACACATCTAGTATTGCGACAACGTCCCCAGAATCACAGATACAATGCACCAAAGCCATCACACCTAGGCTGCTAAACCTGCAGTCGCAAACTCCCAAACAGATCACACATCAAGAAAAGGTAAATCGACCCAGAATCGTGGATTTCCACCCAACATAGATGGGGGGCAGTTCCAGGTCGGCCATTCTTCCCACCAATCAAACCAAAATCCTCTGTGGGCATTGCGAAATACTAACAAGAAAGGCTGAAAAAACGACCTTAATAGCGAAGCCGTTCGCCGAGACCAGAACCGAAACAGGCCGGCAAAGCTCCCCCAAAACCCTAGGGTTTCGTGGGTTCTGGCAGGAGTCAAGGGAAGGGAGCAAATTAGTGGGATTCTAATCGTGCTCACCTCCGGTGGATGAAGCCGGGTCCAATGGCTCCGCCTGGCGCCCTCGGCTCGTCTCACCGCCGCGCCGCTGCCGACGAGAGGGATACGGCGCTTCCGGTTAAGTTTTTTTTTTTTTTTTTGCCCTTCTCTGATCTGATAGAGAGAATCAGAGAACCTTCCAGAGTTCCAGTTGAGGTAGGGTGCGAGAGTGGCCGTATCCGACGCTCATTGCGTCTTATAGTCGATGAATCGCACAGGCGGGCGTGGTCGGGCGGCCCAGTTCGGTGTCTACGTTGTTCGTTACGGGAACGTTCCGGGTTTCCGTGCGGGTTTATCTCATTTCTTTCGTATTTCTGGCTTTCATCCGTCCTTTTGTTTTTCCCTGTAAAATCACGTAGTATATATTTTAAAAAATTCAGTTTTATTCAGAAAAGTTTTTATCTTTTCTAAACCTGTGTGCACATTTTCTTAAATTGAATATTTTTCAAAAAAATGTGAACGAAATATGCACATTTTTAAATAGATGAACATTATTTAAAATTATATAAGTTTTTTAAATTATATGATTGCTTTTAGTTTGTGACTAGTTTCTAAAATAAATCTTTAAAAAATCATGAACTTTTTGTAAGTAATGATCGTTTTCTAAATACACAAGAATTTTTTTTAATTACGATTTTTTTAAAATTCATGAGATTTTTTAAAATGCACGAACTTGCTAATGATATCACATTATCATGGAAGAATTGGTTCTATAGAACCTAAAACTGAAGCATCATTCTTTTTCTAGTATGTCAATGTGGGAAGGCGATGTTTTCATTTTTGGAGCGAGAGCGAAACTACAAAACAAATGGAACAAAATATTTTTGAAACAAGGAAGCCGATTTATCATTTTCATCATTTTAGAATAAGATGGTTGCTTGGTTAATTGGCAAGAAATCGGGTGAAAACCATCACACCCCGCTAATCAGGCACACAACAAATAGATTGCACACAGGGTTGCGAAGAAACATCGTCGAGTTTGCACATTACAGTCACCGTCATCACTTCCTTGCAGCAAGCGAATCCGACTTCACTACAAACGCCCATCAACAAAGTCCACACCACAAAGTTCAGGATCAGCCATATGAAGAACCATGCTAACCACTCAGCCACACACATTGACGGACGTGCAACTCCGATTCTAATGGCAAGCTATGACGGGGAATGCGTAAGGTTGGTGGCACAGAACATCACCAAACTACCGCCCCCCCCCCCCCCCCTTGTTTTTTTACAGTTATTTGGTTCGAGGATAAATAAATTCAAGTCCAAACCTTTTCCTCTCTTCAACCTATTAGGAGATCTCTATGATGGTTAGTTCAACGGCATCCATACATCTAAATTAGCTATGAAGTTATAGTTACTTGGTTGATAGTTTCATTTTTTTTCTAGTGCACATTGTCGAGGGCCATTACAACTTCACATCCACTGCTGAGACCATCACAGATTGCTGGTCACATAGTGAAACTAAGACAGAGGAAGTCAATTGAAGATTTTCTCATCTTCTTGTTAAATAGAGGTGATCTTTCTTCTATATATTCTATTTCTCATGTCTTATTCAGAAAGTAGCAGTGGTAACAACTAGGTGTAGTATTAAGAGTGAGGAAGTAGCTGTAGTAACAACTAGGTCGTTTGTACTTATTTTAGAATTCATTGATGCTTCATTTTGTCATGTAATCCAGCTGTTAGTGTGCCTTCAGGTTTTGCAAAATTTGAATGGCATGATAAAAATAGGAGTAGTGCATGTGAGCTGCTAGTTGATTCTTATTCCCCGATCTTATTGTCAATGAATCATCCTAGCTTAGCTGCTGCTAATTAATATGGTCAATACATGGTACTGGTAGTGGTAGCTGAGAATTATCAATCTATAAACACCAGTACATGGTAGTGACAGTTCTTATCTCTGGGTTTCAGTTATACTTTTGGCATAAAAAGTTGCACGAGATCACCTATCACCTGGGTATGGAGTGCATAGAACTTTCTTGTTTCTCTCTACAGTTTGTACATGTATTACATGGACTGTTACTAGTATCCAATACTAATAAAGCTAGTTGTACATCTATATATTTTTGCTTCATTGGAAGTAGTTATGGGATCTAATGGAATGGAATGGATGCACACGGTCCATTGAAAGTAGTTATGTTTGCTTCTTTGCATCTATATATTTTTGCTTCATTGGAAGTACATTTCTTTATACTCTTCTTATTTCAGAAGTCGGCCTCCAGCCATGGCTGATCTGCAGAAGTCGCTTGTGCGACCAAAGAGGAAGAAAGTTTTAGTGGACTACCTGGTGCAGTTCCGATGGATCGAGACAATGATTTTGAGTGTTGCCAATTCCTCAAAATGATTTAAAAAATATGAACTTCTGGCGTGAACTGTTATGATGAATCGTCATAAATTGTTGTCACGATTCTCTTTCTTTAGCCCAGATGATACATTCTTGTTTTATTTGATTCAAAGTCTTGCAAAATCATCATTATTTTGCTGTGATAATCTGCCAAACAACATTTTTTTTGTTGCGTTGTTGTGATGAATTTGCCAAAAAATTGGTGTGCTGCTGTTGTTGTTGGTGTGATAAAAATCACTTTTTTATTCTACTTGCACTCAAAGGGTAGGGATATTTTTGTAGGGGAAAGGCTGGGGATATTTTCCACCTACCAAACAACAGTTTTATGTGAAAGGGTTTATTGGGGCTGGGGATGGGAGGGAATGTAGGGGATTGAAGGGGATTGGTGAAGGGGAGGGATTCACCATCCCCGAAAATCCCCAGCCCCTTTGGGGCTTGAAAACCTCCTGTGTCAAACAAGGCCTAATCGGTCTAGGGGTTGTATTCAGTAATCCTTCACGTAAACACCCGGGGGACTGCATTCACGGTATGCCGACCTCTGTCGTCCAAACAACAGGACGGCTAGTCAAGGGCTCACGGCCGACCATGCCATTTGCGTCGCGACACATAGTCTTAACATTTGCCGAGAATCTATCTAGAGCATGCGGTCACGCTTATGCAGAATGCAAAGGCAAGAATGTCGGACTCCCAATGGGCCTTTGTTCCAAATACCAATGCTAGCACGCGACATATATTTTCGAACAAGGCATTCTCACAACGGATTAAAAAGACGCCGCACAACACAATATGACAAGTCAAAATAAAATTAAACAACCTTACATCTAAAATTGTTCAAGGTTTCCTTGTCGGCCGCCGCTTTGTGAAGAAGCCCTCGAGCCTGAGACCGATGGCGCTGGAATGGTTTTATCCTGTTCATCTTCATGTGCTATCTGTCCTACCGGTTTGGATTTGCTGGTAGTTCATCCGTTTTCCTTTATGATTCCTACCGCTTTGTGCGTTTCCTTGATTTTGCGGTTGATGATTGCTAATTTCACCATGTCTCTCACAAATGAATATGATCTGGTGGATCCGAATGGAAAATCACCATCAATTGGGATTTCCCGTCCATCGACACTAATGTGTACGAGGCGTGCATAATTGGGATTGTTTTTCTTCTGAAATGCAATGCTCCTGACAGAAATCACGATTTTCATGCAAGGGTGAGCATTCCGAAAGTGTTCTTCTGCTTCCTAGCTCAAATGAGCTCGGGTGAATAGTAAAATTGAAAGAAAATAAAAAAATAATATATATTTTTGTACTGCCACATCGCGTGCCCCTATTTGGCACGGCATGCATCAGGAGGCCAGCGCACACCCCTCGCTCCCCCGCGCACCCATTTGGGCCGGCCCATGAGCGGCGGCGTGGCGCCCCCTATTTTCTTGTTTTGTTTTTCTTCCGTCTTTGTTTTTTCTTCTTTAAATAATTTGCGATATAAAAAAAGTTCCAAAATTAAAGAAAGTGCGAATTTTGAAAAAGTTCATGGACCCAAAAAATGTCCCTGAATTCAAATATTGTTGACGAATTTGAAAAAATGTTTGTGATTTCAAAAAATGTTCGTGAATTTGGATATGGATGAGCATTTTTTTATCAGATGAACAATTTTTGAACTTGATAAAAAAAATTCAATTCAAGACCATTTTTTGAAAATCGGATGAACTTTTTGAAAAATGGAGGAACATTTTTTGAATTTGATGAACATTTTTAAAAATTATGCTTAACGAATTTTGATTGCGATGAACAATTTTTGAATTAAATGATTTTTTTCATTTTTGAACTTGATGAACAAATTCTCAATTAAAGGCACTTTTTGAAAATCAGATTGAATTTAAAAAAGAGGATAAACGATATTTGAATTTGATGAACATTTTTTAAATTACAGTGAACAAATTTTGAGTATGATTCACAAATTTTGAATTTCATGAACATTTTTTGAATTCAGTGAACAAAAAGTGTTCACGAAAACGAGAAAAAAGAAAAAAACAAAGAAGAAAAAAGGAGGTGAAGAAGAAACAAAAATCAAAAAGAAAAGAAACTAAAACGAAAAAAGGAAATGAAAAAGCAAAAGAAAAAAGAAAAAGAAAATTGAAAAAGGAGAAAAAAGGGGAAAAAACTCGGTAACCTTCCTAAAGTCAGACATGATGTACTTGGGCCAGCCAACTTATATGCAGCAGGGCGTGGGGGTGGGGGGTACCTGCGCGGTCGCTTCACGGCGACTTACGCGCCATAGGAGTTGCCCGCCACATCAAGCGCCCGGGGTGGCGACTAAGTTGGTTGTGGGCCGGGCGCGAGTTCATCTCTGTCGTGACTGGCACTGAGACGACAAAGCAAGGCAGCTGCAGCAGATTCAGTGTTGTCAATGGCGCCCCTCTGCATTGCTGTGAGAAGCAACCGATCATGGTGGACCTATCAGCGGGCGCGTCGTACAACAGGCGGTCCGACAACTGCTACCGTGGCGGTATTCTGTCGTTCGTCATGCAGAACAACAAGATGACCACCTCGCAGTTCAAGATGTACATCAATGATTTCTCCCTCGATGAGCATAGCGACCCCCAAGATGCCGACTGACTTTAAGCCCCCCCTCCCGACATACTTAATCACGTTGTATTTATTTAATAGTTGTTTATAATTTAGTGCATGTATCTTATAATCATCATTTGCATCATATAATCATATATACATGATGTATTGAGACTTTATTTGCTAATTAAATAACACTTTTATGTGTACGCCTTCATATTCATGATGTGCGATATATATCGGTAAAATATTTATATTACTGCGTTATATAGTTGGTATGTCCATTGTACCTCATTCGCACGAGGGCCTCCATAACGCTAGGACCGGCCCTGCGACTGGAACCTGGTGGTGTGTGACCCCAACCTTTGGAGCCTGATGCAGATCTTTAGGTTCACCTACCAACCCCTCATTAGTATTGGACCATCAGTAAGCTCACAATCCTTGACATGGTTAACTAGCAGTATAATACTACGAAGCAAGAGTGGGTAAAAAATGTGTGGTTTGCAGATGAGACAGAGATGTTCTAGGAGATCAAGAACTACAACGAGAAGCTGTTGGGGGGTGGGAACATGTAGATGGATATGGCACTGGAGAAAGACCCGAGCGACTTCACCTTATCAAGGGCTAGGCGTTCCCAAGAAGGGTCCACTTTGATGGACACAAGTGTGTCATGCCACTGTTAGATCAGTACCCACGCTGGCCAATGCCTGGGGCGTGCGTGTCTTAGCCGTGCAGTGGTGGCTGGTCTCCAACTCTTGCCTGCTCTCGCTATCTGTGTTCCTTCTTGTGTAAAGGATACCCCCTCCCTTTTGGTTTATACGGCTCAATTCAAAAATCTCATCAACCAAGATATATGACAAGTGGTGGATTAATTTTTATAGTTTGTAGAAGTACTCAATTAGTGGACTCATTTTCCTCACAAAATTTTGTTTACCAATGTATTAGTTGCAGTGCGTGCATGTGTGACCAATAATTGACCAAGAACTTTTATATTTTATGAGTTTTCTCTTAACCCTTGCATTCAACGATTTAGTGCATCTTGAAATCTGAACATGTGTGACCGATAATCGACGCAGCGACCGCACAGGTATCTCCCCCCCCCCTCCCCCAAGCCCTGCTGCACCGAGTTTTCTTTTTCCCTTTTTTTCTCCTTTCTCACTTTTTTTTTGATTTTTCATTTCGTTTTTTCGTTTTAGTTTCTTTTCTTTTTGATTTGTGTTTCTTCTTCACTTCCTTTTTTCTACTTTGTTTTTTTCTTTTTCTCGTTTTCGTGAACATTTTTTGTTCACTTAATTCAAGAAATGTTCATGAAATTCAAAATTTGTGATCCGTATTCAAAATTTGTTCACCATAATTTTAAAAATCTTCATCAAATTCAAAAAAAATCATCCGCGTTTAAAAAGTTCATCCGATTTTCAAAAAGTGTCTTGAATTGAGAATTTGTTCACCAAGTTCAAAAAATAAAAAAAATCATTTAATTAAAAAATTGTTCACTGTATTCAAAATTTGTTAACCATAATTTTCGGAAAGTTCATCCGGGTAGTGTTCGATCGCCACAACACCAGTGGGATTGGATCCAGCTATTGTTGGGGTGCTCCAAGTTTTAAGAAGAAGAGTGAGTTGGAGGAGTCGGCTTATCTGCAGGATGACCGTCTTGTAATTGAGTGTGATCTAACTGTCATCAAGGAACCATTTGTTGTGAACGCCGCGATAACAATTGAGGTCCAGATGCCACCCTTAGACTTGGCAGAAAATTTCGGAAAATTGCTAGAGGCGGCTGAGGAAGCAGATGTGACATTCGAGGTTGAAGGTGAGATTTTTGCTACACATAAGATTGTGCTCGCAACGCGGTCTCTAGTCTTCAAGGCAGAGTTGTGTGGACCGATGAGAGGCTAGTGTGGACAGAACATAACAGTCGAAGACATGCAGCCTGCTGTTTTTAAGGCATTACTTCACATTATCTACACGAATTTATTGCCTTCCATGGACAAACTTGATGATGAAGAGAAAAAGGAAATGGTCAGGCACTTACTAGTGGCTGCAGATCGGTATGCAATGGAAAGGATGAAGATGATGTGTGAAGACATTCTTTGCAAAACTCTTGATATTCAGACTGTGGCGACCACGTCAGCTCTAGCTGATCAGCATCACTGCAGCAGGCTAAAAGATGCTTGTGCTGAATTTATCATGTCTTCAAATAGATTGAATGATGTGTTGGCAAGCCAAGGGTATGCGCACTTGAAGAAATCATGCCCTGATGTCTCATTAAATATCTTGGAGAGAGTTATGAAGCTTCTCAAATTTTAGTGTACCAATGTTGGGTTAGAATAGTTAGCTTAGTTAACATGTAACCACCTGCGGGATGAAGTAGTCCTTATCCTTCACTTTTCACTTTCTTGAGATCATTTGGAGGAGACAAACTTAGTGGTTATGTTGGAAAATTCAAGTAAGTCTTGGAAGTCTTAGTATACTCGTCTTGGTTCTTGTGTTAGCTTCTGCAAGTTACTGAATACCACCTGAATTCAGAGATCTTTGGAGATAAATAGACTTTCATGTCCTTTAAGTTTTAGAGATATTTTGGTGTCTTCTGGAGAAGAATGAGTATATCTACTGCGTGTACTGATTGGATGCTCATCCTATGTCTGCATTTATGAACCTTCACTAGTTTTTCTGAATGTTTTGTAATTATCTACTTTTGTCTAATTTATATGCTCTCTTTAATTTCTCCTTTTTAAGGTGCCAAGCTGTTTAATTCCTGTCAGTTAGTACCTTTGGTAATATATGTGCCTCCTTATTGATACAATTGCAGATGTAGGATGAGTATGATTTGGCAGGCACTTACGGCATGTATACAGCTAAAATCATAATATATGCAGGTTAAAGCAGTTCTTAGTTTGCTAAATCATATTGCTTGTCTCAAGGTCATGATTGGTTTTTGGCCTGAAAATACTATTTTAATGTGAAGATGATCTCCTCAATATGTTTAGTAGAAATACTTTTTTTGGCCTGAAAATACAGCAAATACGAAATTTGAAGTTGACACATGAGTCCCTCCATGCTCGCACAAAATATTCTAAAGAAAGCCTGTTTATAAATTACAAACTGTGATCCTTTGTTCAACGCGTTTTTTTTAGCAAGAGCATATCCTTGTAATTTCTTCATTCCATACATGGCATTGAACAAAAACAAGTGACAGAGCTATCTAGGGTGGAATCTTCGGGTATTCAAGCTCGGATAAAAAGTAAATTGAAGGCGCCTGACAGGGTTAATTAGGTTGTATGTTGACTTGGCGAGCAGACTGCCAATTGGTAATCTGATAGCTGAAAGCAGAAAAGCAGATAGGCTATCAGAGGCAGAGTGATTTAGAGCTGCTCGAGTTCAGTCGGTCTTGTGTTGTTCCTGATCGTTCATTCCTCAATCAGGTGGGCCCACCTTTCCTGAAGCAAAGGAAAGCACCGGAGTAGTACAACTGATGAAAAAACATTTGCTCAAAAAAAAACTTATGAAAAAACAGGATAAGAAAAATCCAAAGTACAGGTGAGACATGGTGCAAAAATTGGAAAAGAGGAAGTTGCACAAGGGCATGGTGCCGTGTATTGTCCAATCTGAAACTACAGGGTACAAACCCGGCAGTAGGTGCACAGTAGTAGACAGCTCGATCGGGTGGACCTTTTGCTGCGTGCTGCCCATGTATAGTCCAAAGTTTCAAGACTTCGGACGAGCATTCTGTGAACCATCCATCTGTGGATGCATCTAGTCGGTCAACAATGAGCTCCTTGGTTGATCACCTCCACAACTTGTCGAGTTCAAACAATGGTGCGACCGCACGTAGAAAATCGACTCCACCGCTCTGCGTCTCGTCAACTTCTTGACTGAGCCGGCATGGCGCATAGGACACACGAAAACGATTATTATCGACATGTTTGTGTTCTGCTTGTTGGCACACGGAGCATTGGTGCACGAAGTCTGTCTACGTCCATCGTTAAGCCCCGTCACTCGAAGCGCTTCTTGACCCAGTGGTACATCAATATTGTCGTCGTGGAGCTCGAATGGTCGCTCATGGCACTATTGTGAAGCGCTGAGATAAGCTTTGTGTGGAAGACGACGGTGTTGGCGCCAATCCACAGGCGCCCGAGGGGCCGGATGAGGCCGCGGCGGAGCTCGTAATCGTTGTCGTCGGGGCTCTGGATGGCATGCTGTTGGAGCCACTCTTGCGCATTCGCTTCAGTCTCGTAGGAGTTCACCATCTCTTAAGAGTGCCCATGTGGGCTGGCACAAGGAGAGTGCAACGACGTCGAGCAGATTGCCCACGCGGGAGAGCGTATGCACCGTCCGTCCTGGCGCGCAGGAGAGCCGGGCGCGAGCTTCGGTGTCCCCAGCGCGAGACCGCGGGACGTAGGCGGCTCCGGCGGTCCGGCCTGCACGTCCACGGAGGGGAGGCCGAGTGAGGCGCACTCCTCCCTGAGCTTGACGCGAGGTTGCCTCCGGCAGCGTGTATGATACCTGCGCCGCCGCCTATAACGGATGGAACCATCGCAGTTCGCACACGCAGACACGCTGGTGCATGTGCAGGGCTGGACGCCGGCGACGGGGACCTCGTCCCAACCGGCGTGCGCGAGAGGAGAGGGGAGTGGAAGTGAGAGGCCGGCGCCGTAGCCGATCTCGTCTAGTCTAGGATACGTGTGTTTATTTCCACTCCATGGCCTCCGGTCGCTAGGACACTTTCGTTGTTTTGTTCACGTGGGCAACATGAGATCGATCGGGCGGACAGTTTCATCGAGCCAGCCGAATAGGAGAGATATACTGGGAAACTGAGGGTTTTTGCTTGAAATTCTGGAGCCCTCATCCCCGGTTGCTCGCCCAAACCATCGTCTTCCGGTTCGATCGCGCCGCCTGCCTACCTTCCGCCGTCGTGTCGCGGTCTCCCACGCCCAGATCGCATCGACGTTCCCCCCTCCCCTAGCTCTCCCATCACCACCGCCTAGATCCCCACCCCACGCCATCGGCCATCCTCAGCCCGCAGGGAAACTCCCACAATGGCGGCATCGAAGAGGCCAACAGAAAGGAGGGCGTCGAGGTGCACCCCTGTGACGGCGCGGGCCACGCTTGTATTCGAGATCATCGGGTACAGCCTGCATAAGGGCATGGGCATCGGCAAATTCATCCGGTCCATCACCGTCTCTGTTGGCGGGTACGAATGGTGCATCCGCTACTACCCAGACGGAGAGAGCAACGAAAGCCAGGGCCACGTCTCAGTCTACCTGCAGCTCCTGAACAAGGGTGCCAAGGTAAGGGTGCTCTACGACTTGAGGCTGGTCAACCACGTCAGTGGGCTGTCGTCATCGGTTTTCGCAGTCTTGAAATCCCCGGTAGTGTTCGATCCCACAACACCAGTGGGATTGGGACCGGTTATAGTTGGGGCGCTCCAAGTTTTAAGAAGAGGAGTGAGCTTGAGGAGTCGCCTTATCTGCGGGATGACCGGCTTGTAATTGAGTGCGATCTAAGGCCCTGTTTGGTTCATAAGTTCTAGGACTTTTTTTAGTCCCAACTTATAAGTCCCAAGTCCCTAAAAAGTCCCTACATGTTTGGTTCCTGGAACTTATAAGTCTCTATAAGACCATATTACAACTATAAGTCCCTATAAGTCCCTCCTTGAGAGTCTTATTTCATAAGTTTCAAATGCCCACTTTAAGTCCTAAGTTCCTCCTGTTTGGTTTAGATGGGACTTATAGGGACTTATTTAAGTCCCTAAACCAATAAGTTCCTGAAAACAAACACCCTCTAACTGTCATCAAGGAACCACTTGTTGAGACCACCGCAATAACAGCTGAGGTCCAGATGCCACCCTCAGACTTGGCAGAAAATTTCGGAAAATTGCTAGAGGCGGCCGAGGAAGCAGATGTGACATTCGAGGTTGAAGGTGAGATTTTTCCTGCACATAAGATTGTGCTCGCAGCACGGTCTCCGGTCTTCAAGGCAGAGCTGTATGGACCGATGAGAGGCAAGTGGGGACAGAACATAACCGTCGAAGACATGCAGCCTACTGTTTTTAAGGCATTACTTCACTTTATCTACACAGATCTATTGCCTTCCATGGGCAGACTTGATGATGAAGAGAAAAAGGAAATGGTCAGGCACTTACTAGTGGCTGCAGATCGGTATGCAATGGAAAGGATGAAGATGATGTGTGAAGACATTCTTTGCAAAACTCTTGATGTTCAGACTGTGGCAACCATGTCTGCTCTAGCTGATCAGCATCACTGTAGCAGGCTAAAAGATGCTTGTGCTGAATTTATCATGTCTTCAAATAGATTGGATGATGTGTTGGCAAGCCAAGGGTATGTGCACCTGAAGAAATCATGCCCTTCTGTCTCAGTAAATATCTTGGAGAGGATTATGAAGCGTCTCAAATTTTAGTGTACCCATCGTCCCATCCTGGGTTAGAATAGTTAGTTTAGTTAACATGTAACCACCTGGGATGAAGTAGTCTTATGCTTCACTTTTCACTTTCCAGAGAGGTAGAGATCATATCGAGGAGACAAGCTTAGTAGATATGTTGGAAAAGGCAAGTAAGTCTTGGAAGTTTAGTATACACGTATCTTGGTTTCTCGTGTTAGCTTCCGCTAGTGACTGAATACATGGCCACCTGAATTCAGCTTGTCATGTCCTTCAGTTTTCAGAGATGTTTGGAGTCTTTGTAAGATATAAATTGTTTTTCATGTCCTTTAGTTTCTAGAGATATTTTGGTGCATTTTGGAGAAGAATGAGTATATCTCTCATGTACTGGTTGGATGCTCATCCTATGTCTGAATTTATGAACCTTCACTAGTTTTTCTGAATGCTCTATAATCATCTACTTTTCTCTAATTTATATGCTCTCGTTAACTTCTCCTTTTTAAGGTGCCAAGTTGTTTAATTCATATCAATTAGTACCTTTGGGAATATATGTGTCACTTTATTGATACAATTGTAGATGAAGGATGAGTGTAATTTGACAGGCACTTACGACATGTATACAGCTAAAATCATAATATATGCAGATTAAAGCAGTTCTTAATTTGCTAGATCATATTGCTTGTCTCGAAGTTATTTTCATGATTGGTTTACTATTTTAATGTGAATATGGTCTGAATATGTTTAGTAGTAAGAGTCAAATGCGAAATTTGAGGTTGACACATGAGTCCTTGCACGTTCGAACAAAATATTCTAAAGCAAGCATGTTTATTAATTACTTCCTCCGTAAAGAAATATAAGAGCATTTAGATCGTTAAAATAGTGATCTAAACACTCTTATATTTCTTTACAGAGCGAGTACAAACTGTAATCCTTTGTTCAACGAGTTTTTTTGGTTTTAGCAAGAACATATACTGCATCACACTGTCAAAGGATGTTTTTCTTTTTCTGCCTAAGGATGTGAGCCATGATTCGCTACTATCAAATTATTGCTAATGTAAAATTACAGTGTACATCCATTATTTTACTTTCAGTATGATTATCATGTTCAGAAAAAAAAAAACAGGCCTACCTTTCCTGAATTGAAGAATAGCTAATGTGAACAGTCCTCCTGTCTGATATGATGTTGATTTGCAGCGGCCTTACTGCTGCAGAAATGTTTTTACAATGTCCTTCTTGTTCAAACCTGTATGAGATTCCTTGGGACCTGCTGATCTTGTTTGCTGGTGTCATTGGCTTTCTTTGCTACTTGAAGATATATCATGTCCAGACTCCAGACCAAACACATCTTCACTACTCATCCATTCCTTTACAGTGCATGGCAAATCGGCCATCTTATTTCTTATCCTTATGGCATCTAATTCGAAACTGCTCTGTGGACGACAGTAGCCGCCGAACTCCGCACGACGGAGTATTGAACGGCGCTTTTCACTTTTGCTCAACGCAGGGACGGTTTGATCTGCTGCATCGTGCGACAATCGTCCAGAATCTGCCGTGTGTCACTAGTTGCGAGCGCCCATTTGCGAAAACGGCCAAGATATGATGCTGTATGACTAGACGATGTGGCATTCTAGGGCACAACCTTCTTGAGCTGTCGGTGCATACAAAATATGGCCATATGGATGAATACGTGTGGCTAATGTAGGCCACTGAACCAATGATGTCTCTGCATATTGACTGTACATGCTAGACCATGAAATGGCATTGCATCACGCTGTCAAGTATGGCGAGGGGAGTCGTGTGACGGGGAAGAACATTGAGTGGAATGGGAATCTAGAGCTCTGTGGCAATCTTATGCTTACCATGTACAAAAGTCTGTAGTTTCCTTTTGAGGTGGTATAGATTGTATTTCCTTCTCTTTGTTGTATGCTTCTATGGCACTGTTACGAGAATTTATTTGGCCGGTTGGCAAATTGACTAGTCTTTTGGTTCTACTCGTACTTGTTTCATGGACCAGGGTTCAGTTGCAACCTGCAAGCATCGGTCCTTTTCAAGTCTACAGGCGGCGGAGCTTTGCTGCAGCCTTAAATAATTCCCCCCCCCCCACACACACACCTCCCAAGGAAGTTGGTCAAGCTCCGCCACTGTCTACAGCGCTTGCAATTGCAACAGGAACGTTGAAACTTTTACCGCAGAGACAAAGTGAAGGGTGAAACAGCAGCGATGCTTTTGATTTGCTGCTTCAACAACTGAAACTCGTAATAATATCTCCAGAATAATTCATGCCAGTAAATACTTGAAAAAGACTAAGCAGCCTTTTCTCTACTGTGTGCCTGGGATGCACGCACGCTTATCAACTTCTTGCCAATGGGTATTGGGATGCCGTCATGCCGACTCGCGAGAAGACGAAACCACCACGTTATTAGGCCTATCAGAGGTAGCTAAGGTGGAATCTTTGGGTGTTCAAGCTCAGACAAAAGGAAACTGAAGCCATCTAATGATGCAAATGATGATTATAAGATACATGCACTAAACTATAAATAACTATTAAATAAATATAACTTGATGAAGTGTATGGCGGGGGGGGGGGGCAAAGCCCCCCTGTCCACCCCATAATAGTGTTGACGTTATGTTCTACAAATCACATTTTGTGAACATTATTTAGATATGGCAAGAAGAAATAATAAAATGTTTACACATAACTTGTTTGTGCCACTCCTTGTCCACCTTGGACCTCGTCGCGGCCACATTGGTAGAGTTGCTACATGTGTAGCCGGGCACACCGATGCTAAGTCAATTGGCATCTTGGAGGTTGCTATGCTCGTCGACGAAGAAAATGTTGATGTACATCTTGAACTGCGAGGTGGCCGTCCTGATGTTCTGCGTGACGGACGACAGAATACCGCCACGATAGCAGTTGGTGGACTGTCTGTTGTACGACGCGCCTGCCGGTAGGTCCACCATAATCGGTTGCTTCTCACAGCAATGCGGATGCAGGGATGGTTTGATCTGCTGCATCGTGCGACAATCGTCCAGAATCTGTCGTGTGTCACTAGTTGTGAGTGCCCATTTGCGAAAAAAGCCAAGATATGGTGCCGTATGACCTAGACGATGTGGCATTCTAGGGCACAACCTTCCTGAGCTGTTGGTGCATACAAAATATGGCCATATGGATGAATATGTGTGGCTAATGCAGGCCACTGAACCAATGCTGCCTCTGCATATTGACTGTACATGCTAGACCATGAAATGGCACTGCATCACGCTGTTAAGTATGCGAGGGGAGTCGTGTGATGGGGAAGAACATTGAGTGAAATGGGAATCCAGAGCTCTGTGGCAATCTTATGCTTACCGTGTACAAGAGTTTGTAGTTTCCTTTTGAGGTGGTATAGATTGCATTTCCTTCTTTTTGTTGTATGCTTTTATGGCACTGTTACAAGAATTTATTTGGCCCGTTGGCAAATTTAGAAATATTATAACCGCACATCTTTCCAACCATCTCAAGCCATTAGCACTCGCAACAATCGGATCTTCTCTTTGGGGCAATTTGGGTCATCAGATTTTCCTCAATCCCACGTTGGCGCTTCGTTCACTATCATCGAGCACTACCTATGCTGGGCCGCTGCTCTGGTGGCAATTTTGGACGCCTTGTGTTAAATTGGGGCTGATGGGCTTATAAAATCCCGTCCATGTGAAAGCCTGACAAGTCGTGACTCGCGTGGTGCTCCTTTTAATTACTCAAAAAAACACGGCCCTCCTTTGGCCCGCACGAACGCAGCCCTCCCGTGGCGGCCGCCGCCGCTGCTCCGGAGTGACTTCCATGGCGACCGCGCTGGGGTCCGACTGAGACGGTGCGCCTCGCTTGGCAACGGTACGAGCAGTAACACATGCATCCGGCTGCGGGTTGAAGAGCGGTCTTCTTGGTTGGCATATCCAGCGAGAGGATGACCGGGTCCATACGGAGGTGAGGCAACGCAAGCAAGCCGTCGCGGGCCATGCGGTCACACCTCACACGGCCTTCCCCATCACGAGCGAAACCATACGATCACCTTGTTCGAGCCATCCAGACCGGACGCTGATGCATGTAGAGGCGAAGCGACAGATGACTGTTCGGTGAAGCTACAAAAAGGGTTTCCCCCCAACAACACCAAGCATCCAACAAATCGGTTTAAAGTACAAGCAAGTCTCAAATCATCGCTAGGGGCACAACAAGACAAGCCCCAAACAAGTCGATGAAGCTTAGGAGAGAAACTGATTCGTTGGAGTTGAAGTAGTGAAGTAGGCAATCAATTGTCAGTTTCAAAGAGCATTCATCGCGGCTGAGGGGCGCACTCGCCGGTGAAGGTCTGCATTTACTTTTCCCGGCCGCATCTGCTTCAGTATATCCGCCACTTTGTCTCCTGTGTCTCTCCCCGATGATACTTGTCAAAGTTGCCCTCTAACTACATTTTTCTCCTTCCCTGTTACGATCCCTCTTTCACCCAACCATTACATTTTGTTAATATCTTCTCAATCCCAATTTTGTACAGGCGGTTCTCATCCCAGTTATGGTCAATTTGGGGGCAAATCTTGGAGACTCATTCTGAAATTTAAATTGGAGAATTCTTTCACTCAATCTTCAATGTGTGATGGCCAGGTAAGTACTTCACGTGGACAGCCATACCTCACCTTTTCATGATTTACCATTCCTGTAGACGTATGATTGCTTTGATTACGTTTATGTATCATTATCGCTGAATGCCATGGTATTGTTTGTTGATACAAGCGACAGGTTACATCCGTAGCGGAATACCCGTTGAAGGCGGGGCTCTTTTGAGATGTGTTAGGGGCGACGGTGATGGGCTGTCAAAAAGGTAGAGGAGGTAGGATGGGCAGTGCAAGGACTAGAGGAAGTCGGTTCCCTCTGCATTCTCTTGGCGTGCGTGGGGTTATACGGGAAGGAAGCGCCTCTTCTCTGCTGCGTTCAGATCACGGTGTAGGCACCGAGTAGCTAATGGAGTAAGCTAATGAGGAAGCGCCCCCCCCTCCCCCCCCCCGCGTCGCCCCCGCTCGGGCGATTCGGGCGGGATCTAAAACCCTAGCCGCCGGGGGTCCCCATCCGTCCTCTCCTCCCTCCGCCGCCGCCGAAGGACGCCGCCGGCTATAGCCCGGGGCTGATGGCAGTGGCGGGGGTCTTCCCTCTTACCTACGCCGTGCGGGCGATGCGGAGCCCCGCGGCGTGGGTGGCTCAGCCGATCTGGCCTGGCGGCGTGGCAGGCCTGCCTTCCAGCGGCGACCTCGGCCAAGGGCGGCGATGGTGGGGTGCGGTAGCCGGCCCTGCCTCGGGTTGCGTGGCGGCGTTCGGCGGCGGCGACCGGGTCTGCGGCGACACATCATCTGACCTCGGATCGACGGTGGCGGCATGGAGGGCTTGGTGGTTGGGTCGGCACCATGCGGGTTGTGCCCTCCGGACAGATCTGATCTGGCCGGTGCGGCCTGCTCCATGTGCGGCGGCTCAGATCGGTGGCGACCCGTGCACACAATATGTGATGGAGGTTCTTCGAGCGGATCTGGGTGAAAACCTTGTGCTCGGCTTGATGCCAAGACCGGCGTTGGTGGCACCCTGAGGTGTCATTACCTTCTTGAAGGCATCGCCATGGAGAAGCTCTAGACCTCTATCCGCTACCTCCGGGGGAAACCCTAGATCAGTTGATCGGATGACGGCGGCGCGTTGGTGTCGTTTCCTCCTTGGGGCGTCATTCTTGGAGGTGTACACGGGATCGAGGGACCAGTGGGCGCCTTTTTTGGTGGAGCGGTACTTCATCCTTCACATTGATGATGGCGGATCTCGGCGGCGTGGTGCAGTGGAGACTCGGCGCCCGATGCGCGGTGATGGACTCGCGCAGGTGGAGGTACTTGTTTGGCGTCAAGGTGGCGTTGATGGCGGAGTGGCCTGACAAGGTAGAAACTTCAATATCTGCTCTGAAGACGGACCTGTGGAAGATGGCGGCGACGATACATGTGAGTGCGTCAGACCAGTTTATGCCCCAGACCTGGTATGTGGCTCGGCTGGGGCTTCTGGCTTTTGATGATAGGCTTAGGTGAGTAGACCGGGTATGTGGCCCAGGTAGCACCCCTTCATCATATGGATAGGAGTAGTGGCATATATTGCCAAGATGGCGGATTCAGGCATATTGTTGTAATACTTTGTAAGGTCCTCGAAAATAATCAATAAAGTGGTCGTATGCATCTCCCAGATACAGAGGCCGAGGGTCATCCTCCTTTTCTAAAAATAAAATAAAATGGAGTAAGCTAATTTTTTTCTACTGAATCAAGGGCTAATTAAATTAGATTGGACCCCCGATTTGTTAGTTATTTGTATGAGTTGGTCCATTGCATGCGTAATCAATATAATTTTTTAACTGCCAAGAGATTTGATGGAATCTGATAAGCTTTTATAATGCATGAATTATGCGATGCCTGTGATCATACAGTCACTTGACTGAGGAATATAATCATTTGTTGTTGCTTAATGCATAGAACCCAGCGCCAAGGTGGTACTGCTAAATCAAAAGGTACACATTTTCTTTTATCGTCTATGGGTTCTCAGCTGTCAATATTTTGTTCCTTGTCTTCCTCTTTTTTATGCAAATAGTGTTGTAGATCAGTTACTATGCGACTTTCAATCCTGTTCATTCCAACTGCTAGCTTGGACAGTATTTCAACTCAGGATCCTTAAAAAGGTAACATCTGAACCTCTTCTCAGTTAAACCATGCCCTTCTTATATTTATAAACTTCCAATTATGGGTACAGAAATTCAGCCAAGTGAATATGTTTATATGGTATCGTCACAAAAAGATGAAAATGAAGCCTTTGAGTAGCAAGACATATTGCAAGTAGAACACGGGATTGGTGATTCTCACTTGACACGGATTATAAACCTCTGTTCTTACCTTGGTGTGAAAAAATCTAGGGGTAATAAAGAATTTTTGGTGATCCCTAGATGGGAGATGAGGTTCAATATAATTTTAGGTAAAAAATGTTACCATGCATGGTGTTGTTGAAGCAGGTTTCTTCAACTTCAACTTTAGAAGTACATAATCAGAATTGAAGTCTTGGACAGAGTCATAGTTAAACTTTGTTTTATTCAACTTGAATGAGCCTTCATGTCTATCATCATTCAATATAATTTTCAGTAAATTGTGCAGGTTCCTTGAACTTCTACCTTAGAAGTATATTTATAATTGAAATCTTGGAATCAGTCATAGCTAAGTGTGTTTTCGCCAACTCGAATCATTCTCGTTTTAGCATGCTTAGATATTAGTACAAGCTTAATGGGTGTTTACTATTTGCATTATGCATTCAGTTTTACAGTTATGTGAATGGCCACATGAAGTCTCCCCCCCCCCCCAGAAATTCCTGATGTGTAGTTATGTGTGGTATTTGAATAAACAAGTGGTGTGTACTAAATATTTTTGTTACCACGAAGGAGAAAGTTGATCACCTCTTTTGTTGGAAATGTCAGTAATATTTGTTTGTTTCGTGTTTGGTTGTATGGTTTCGATAAAGATCTTTATTGTGTGATTATCAGTAACCTTACATGTTTATCATTTTTGAAAACAAGAAGCGTTGCATTTTTGAGAAGGAATCTTTTATCTTCCTAATCTGTTTTTATTATTAATCATTATATGGATAAATTATCCAGAATTAATTCCATTTTCTTGCATATGTATATTTACAAACATTCTATTATTCCATCAAATAAATGGACGGGCGTAACAGTGCGCTCATCATAGAAATCTTGGACAAATAATCGATCCTACGAAACTATGAAAAAACATTATATATGACCTTAGTTTTCAGTTCTTATTCTATTTGGTGTATCTTTGTTTTAGAAACCAGTAAGACATCAATAGAGATGGAAGCATGTCACTTAAATTGCAAAATAATGTGAGAAAATGCATTATAATAAATAAATGGATACATATTTATTTTTCTTTCTATCCTTAACTACTAAACTATTGAGACAAAACGGGTGCAGCAACGCGCGGCAACAATGGTCTAGTTGACTGGTATTTTGGTTCTACTCGTACTTGTTTCATGGACCATGGTTCAGTTCCAACTTGCAAGCCTCGGTCCTTTTCAAGTCTACAGGCGGAGCCCCCCCCCCCCCCACACACACACATAAAAGATTGGCACATGCAGGCTTAAATAATTTGAAAAGGAGCTTAGGTTATGAAGTTTTGTGTGTTTGGCTCCCCCCCCAAAGGACCTTGGTCAAGCTCCGCCACTGCAATTGCAACAGGAACGTTGAAACTTTTACCACAGAGACAAAGTGAAGGGTGAAACCACAGCGATGCTTTTAATTTGTTGCTTCAACAATCGAAACTCGTAATAATATCTCCAGAATAATTCATGCCGGTAAATACTTGAAAAAGACTAGGCAGCCTTTTCTCTACCGTGTGCCTGGGATGCACGCACGTTTATCAACTTCTAGCCGATGGGTATTGGGATGCCGACTCGTGAGAAGACGAAACCACCACGTTATTAGACCTATCAGAGCTAGCTAAGGTGGAATCTTTGGATGTTCAAGCTCGGACAAAAAGGAAACTGAAGCCGTCTGATGATGCAAATGATAATTATAAGATACATGCACTAAACTATAAACAGCTATTAAATACAACGTGATGAAGTGTGAGGGGGGGGGGCAAAGCCCCCCTGTCCACCTCATAATAGTGTTGACGTTATATTCTACAGATCACATTTTTTGAACATTATTTAGATATGGCAAGAAGAAATAATAAAATGCTTACACATAACTTGTTCGTGCCACTCCTTGTCCACCTTGGACCTCGTCGCAGGCACATTGGTGGTGTTGCTACACGTGTAGCCTGGCACACCGATGCTAAGTCAATCGGCATCTTGGAGGTCGCTATGCTCGTCGAGGGTGAAATTGTTGATGTACATCTTGAACTGCGAGGTGGCCGTCCTGATGTTGCCCTGCTTTGCGTCTCAGTGCCAGTCACGACAGAGATGAACTCGTGGCCGGCCCACACCCAGCTCAGCCGCCACCCCGGGCGATCGATGTAGCGGGCAGCTCCTATTCGACACGTAAGTCGCTGCAAAGCGGCCGCACAGGTACCTCCCCCCACGCCCTGCTGCATATAAGTTGGCAGGCCTAGGTACATCATGTCCGAAACCGAGTTTTCGTTTTCCTTTTTTTCTCCTTTCTCAGTTTTTTTTTTGCTTTTTCATTTCGTTTTAGTTTCTTCTTCACTTCCTTTTTTCTTCTTTGTTTTTTTTCTTTTTCTCGTTTTTGTGAACATTTTTTGTTCACTTAATTCAAGAAATGTTCATGAAATTCAAAATTTGTGAACCGTATTCAAAATTTGTTCACCATAATTTTAAAAATGTTCATCAAATTAAAAAAAATCATCCGCGTTTAAAAAAGTTCATCCGATTTTCAAAAAGTGTCTTGAATTGAGAATTTGTTCATCAAGTTCAAAAAATAAAAAATCATTTAATTCAAAAATTGTTCATTGTATTCAAAATTTGTTAACCAGTGGGATTGGGACCAGTTATTGTTGGGGTGCTCCAAGTTTTAAGAAGAAGAGTGAGCTGGAGGAGTCGGCTTATCTGCGGGATGACCGTCTTGTAATTGAGTGTGATCTAACTATCATCAAGGAGCGATTTGTTGTGAACGCCGCGATAACAGCTGAGGTCCAGATGCCATCCTTAGACTTGGCAGAAAATTTCGGAAAATTGCTAGAGGCGGCTGAGGAAGCAGATGTGACATTCGAGGTTGAAGGTGAGATTTTTCCTGCACATAAGATTGTGCTCGCAACGCGGTCTCCAGTCTTCAAGGCAGAGCTGTATGGACCGATGAGAGGCTAGTGTGGACAGAACATAACAGTCGAAGACATGCAGCCTGCTGTTTTTAAGGCATTACTTCACGTTATCTACACAGATCTATTGCCTTCCATGGGCAAACTTGATGACGAAGAGAAAAAGGAAATGGTCAGGCACTTACTAGCGGCTGCAGATCGGTATGCAATAGAAAGGATGAAGATGATGTGTGAAGACATTCTTTGCAAAACTCTTGATGTTCAGACTGTGGCAACCACGTCTGCTCTAGCTGATCAGCATCACTGTAGCAGGCTAAAAGATGCTTGTGCTGAATTTATCATGTCTTCAAATAGATTGGATGATGTGTTGGCAAGGCAAGGGTATGTGCACCTCAAGAAATCATGCCCTGCTGCCTCAGTAAATATCTTGGAGAGAGTTATGAAGCTTCTCAAATTTTAGTGTGTCCATCCTGGGTTATAATAGATGGCTTAGTTAACATGTAGCCACCTGAGACGAAGTAGTGTATGCTTCACTTTCCACTTTCTATCTAGAGATTTTTTTTTCGAAAAGGGGGTTCCCCGGCCTCTACGGCCATCTTATTAACCAAAAAACAAAAAGTGCCAACAAGGTTCCAACGTCTCCAACTTAAAAAAAGAAAAGACAGCTCACACAGAGCCTAAAAGGCTAGAGACACAAACTAGCCAAGAGAAGACGCCATAACCGGCTGGCTAAAAATAGATAGGTAAACTAATTGCATATCCTATTACATGACCGCCATCCAAACCGGTTGAAGATATCCCGAGCTACCATCTTCCAATGGATAGATCCAGTAACCAAATGCTCCCTGGCCTCCATCGGAGTGAGTAGCGACCACGAACGGATCACCGCCGTGGCTCGGAAAATAACCTGCAAAAAATGAATACGTGATGTTCTGTTAAAAACCAAATCATTTCTGCAATTCCAGATAGTCCACAGCAAAGCGCAAACTCCAACCCGAATATGTCTTGCTAAGTCAGACTCAATCCCATTAAGCCATGTCCCAAATAATGCGTTGACAGAATTCGGTGGAGTAATATTAAAAGCAATGTGGACCGTCCGCCAAAGGACTTTGGCCAACGGGCAATCAAGAAAGAGGTGCTTAACGTCTCATCCCGATCACAGAAACTACACCTAGTAGGTCCTGTCCAATTACGCTTTATCAAGTTGTCTTTTGTTAAAATAACTTGTTTATGGACAAACCACATAAACACTTTTATTTTCAAAGGAACTTTGACATCCCAGACATTCTTGGAAGTTGGAATGGAGTTCGAATTAATAACATCAATATACATTGATTTAACTGTAAATACTCCAGACCTAGTCAGCTTCCAGCGTAATTCATTGGGTTGGTCAGAAAATTGAACCTCCATGAGTCTCCTAACTAGATGGAGCCATTCTTCCCAACGATTGCCCGCTAGCGATCGTCTAAACTGAATATTAAAGGGGATAGATTGAAATACAGTTGCAACGAACACCTCACGTCGTTGAGCAATACGATATAAAGACGGATATTGAATGGCCAAGGGTGAGTCGCCAAGCCAAGTATCCTCCCAGAAACGTGTACTAGCACCGTTTTCAATAACAAACCTCGTCCTATTGAACATTGATTGTTTGACTTTCTATCTAGAGATAATTTGGAGGAGACTATCGTAGCAGATATGTTGGAGAAGGCATGCAAGTCTTAGTAACCTGTGTGCTCGGGGTGGCGCTTGCCTTGTTATGTCACTTGTTGGAACCCCCTGTTTTCGTTTCTGTTGCTGTGTGCGTCTGAGACCTTGTTGGTGTTTGTGACTGCCGTTTCGTAGCTTTATTAATTTAAAGCCCGATGCCGCTGGTATCTTCATTCTAAAAAAAGGTCTTAGTAATACTCATCTTCGATTCTTGTGTCAGCTTCCGCGAGTTATTCAATACATACCCACCTGAACTGGGTTTGTCTTTAGTTTGCAGAGATCATTTGAGTCTTTGGAATATAAATAGTCTTTCATGTCCTGTAGTTTTTAGAGATATTTTGATGTCTTTTGGAGAAGAATGATCATATCTCCTGCATGTATTGATTGGATACTCATCCAATATCTGAATTTATGAGCATTCACTAGTTTTTCTGAATGTTCTGTGATCATCTACTTTTCTCTAATTTATATGCTCTCTTTGATGTTTCTTTTTTCCAAGGTGCCAAGCTGTTTAATCCCGATCAAATAGTACCTTTGAGAATATATGTGCCACCGTATTGATACATTTGCAGGTGAAGGTTATGTTTAGAATGGTCTCCATACATAGTTGATTGATCCAACAAAGATGGAGTTCGTAAATATCATAGTTATGTGCAATTTACACGCACTTGCAAGATCTGTACAGCTAAAATCATAACAGATACAATGGTTTCTGTTCATGTTTCATAGTGGGTGTAATGGGTCTTATGGCCTAATGGTAAACTTAAACCTGTTCGTTCAATTTGCTTGTCTCAAAGTTACTTCGGGGTATGTTTTTGGCCTCAAAATACTATTTTAAGGTGAGGAGGCGTGCCTGAATATGTTTCGTGGTGCGAGACAAATGGGAAATTTGAATTTGACACATGAGTTTCTCCATGAGGGGTAGGTTCCTTGGACCTGCTGATCTTGTTTGTTGGTGGTGCCATTGGTTTTCTTTGCCACTTGAGTCGATCATATGGTCCAAACATCTTCACTTCTCATCCATTCCTTCACAATACGCGGCAAATCGGCAATCTTATCTTTGAACAGCAAGAACTAACAAGCCAAATACCCTGACACGATATGTTATCCTTGTGGCATCTAATTTCCGTCCGTCACCAGTTGTGAGTACCCTTTTGCAGATGACGGCCAAGATATGATGCCTGATGACTAGATGATGTGGCATTCTAGGACGCAACCTTCTCGATACGTCGACGCATAGACAATATGGCCATATGGAAGAATACTTGTGGGAACATCTCTAATGCAGGCCACTGAACCAAAGTTGCTCCTTCATATTGACTGTACATGCTGGATGATGAAATGGCACCCCATCAAGCTGTCAAGTAAAGGCGAGCGGAGTCGTATGATGGGGAAGAACATGGGACAGGATGGGAATTTGGAGATCTTTAGAGATCTTATCCTTACCCATGTAGATTAGCCTCTAGTTTCCTTTCGAGATGTCAGGTTGCATTTTCCTCGGCGACGCCGGCGTGCTGCATGATCTATGCCCACTGTTACGAGAATTTATTGGGCCGGTTGGCAAACTGACCAGTACTTTGGTTCACTTGCAAGCATCGGTCCTTCTCAAGTCTACTAGAGTGCCGTGCCTCCAACAAGAAAGTTGAACCATGTACAACTGCAGAGTCAAAAGTTCAGAGTGAAACCATAGCACTTTGTCCACTGCTTGAAACTGAAAACTGTGTGCTGCCTGCACTCTAGAGTGGGATGTCAAAAGTTCAGAGTGAAACCATAGCACTGTGTTCACTGCTTGAACTACTGAAACTGGAAACTGCGAGCTGTCTTGAGTGGAATTCATACAGGTAAATACATTATAACTACTGAGGCATCATTTTCTCTATCTCTCTGTAGTGACTGGGATGCACGCACGCTTATCAACTTTTCTTCTCGCCGATTGGGTATTGCGTGACACGGTGATCGGGATGCCGACCCGGCCCGTGAGAAGGCAAAACCAGCACGCTGATTAGGCCTACCAGAGGTGGCTAGGTGGAATCTTTGGACGTTCAAGATACAACAAAGAAATCGAGGCCGCCTGGCAGGGTTAGGTGGTCTGCTGACTTTGGGCGGCACCCTTCCAATCGGTAATCTGATAGCTGAAAGCGGAAAAGCAGATAGGCTATCAGAGGCAGAGAGTGATTTGGAGCTGCTCGAGTTCAGTGAATCCTTGTGCTCTTCCCGATCGATCGTTCATTCCTCAATCAGGTGGGCCACGATGATTGTGGCCACCTTTGCCTCTTTTTTCTGAACGGATGGCCACCTTTCCTGGAGCAAGGGAAAAACATTTGGGTGGCAGTAGTAGTAGAATTGATTAAAACAAGCTATAGGAAAAATCCAAAGTACACGTGAGACATGGTGCAATAATTGGAAGGGAAAAAAAGTTGCACAAGAGTATTGGTATATGTATTAGTATTATCCATCCGGGAGCTACAGGGTACGTACACAGGTCGATCGGGTGGGCCATTTGCTGCTGCCCATGCCATGCATACGACATGCACAACTCAACAGTTGGGGCGAGCACTCCTGTGAACAACCAACCATCAGTCTGAACTGCACTGCGGTGGATGCATGCATGCATCCGGTCACGTCAACAGTGGGCTCCTTGGTTGATCACCTTGTCGAGGTTCAAACATTGCTGCGTGGAAAAACGGCTCCAGCGCTCTGCGTCTCGTCAACTTCTTGACTGAGCCGGCATAGGGCACACGAAAACGACCGTTCTCCCGTCGTTCCACAGCCTTTTTGAGTACGCACGTACGGCTTTGCTTCTGGGTCACATCCCAGTTGACCGACTTGCGTCCGGTCAGCACACAGCGGCTAGCGTGGTTCGATCGATCCATAGACCTGGTCGCCGCAATAAGTTCATTCGGTTGCCTGGTCCCGATGCCATATTCGCGAGTAGCTGCGCCTGTTCCTGTTCATGCCCGGTACGTATACGTTACCTTGTGTATACTTGCGTGTTATGAGTTGGCTTCGTCAAGAGCTTCCTCGCGGCTGCTGTCTAGTATTCCCTCCGTCCCATAAAGTAGTAAGCACGATAGTTATATGTAAACCGCCTGAATTTAGAATTTGGGTTAGTTGATTTCGCGTGAAGGATGAAACGAACGATGGGAAGGAAGGAGCTCGCCGGAAGAGACAGACGAAGCTCGTCAGAGAAGCCCTATGGGTAGTATATCTTAGGGATGGTGCAGATTCGCCGGAAAAAAAAACTGGCCATGACCGCGGGCGACAATAGCACCGCGGTGGACGGCAGTTCAAGGGAGGGCAAGACGGCAAGGATGGCGTGGGAGCATCGCTGGCTGCGGGCGGTGGTGACTAGCGGTCCGGTCAGTGGTCCATGGAGGCAGTTGGAGAAGAGAAGATCGAACATGGTGAGGAAGAAGAGAAATTGGTGATCCAACCATTTTTCTCCCCTTCTCTCCCACCGGGTCGCCCCTGCGCGGCGACCAGGGGGGGAACCCTCGCGCCACCAAGCCCTCACCTTCCTCTCTTGCCCGCCGCCGCCGGGCAAAGCTCGGTTGGCGGTGGTGGCGGCGGGACCTCTCCTCCCCGCTGCGGTCGGATCTGGGGCGGGTGACGGCGGGGCGCGCCGGCGAGGACTCAAGGGGCGACGTGCTCGTGACTCCCCCTGGTGGTCGCGTGGGGGGGGGGGAGGTGTTCGCGGCACTCCTAGGGTGTCCGGTGGTCGATCTGTTTCAGATCTCCCCGCCGGTGCCTCGGACGGCGCGGGGATCTCGGGGCCTTGATCGGTGGCGTGCGGTGCGGTTTGCCTGGCGAGCGGCACCCACGGGTGCAGATGGGGGGCCTTCCACGGCTGCGTGGGCGACGTGGAGGCAGCGGCGCTACGGCGGTTCCTCGATGGCCGACCGGAGTTCCATGGGAGGCGTTATCTCCGACTCGATCGACTCCAGTTCGTGCTGGCTACGGTAACGACTACGGTCGGCGCCAATACTGTCTGGACGGATCTGGCGGGTGGGTCTGGATCCGAGGGAAACTCCAGGCCGACATGGTGGCTGCACCAAAGTCAACGCTCTCGACGCCGATTCCCTTCTTGGAGGCTTAGGTGTGGATCGTACGCCCCTCACCTCTGCCATGAGCGCAGGCGAAAGCCTTTGTCTCTCTGTTTGGGTGATGATGGCACTTTGGTGTCGTGTTCCTTCCTGAAGACGTCGGTCGGGGACTGCTCAGGGTGGTGGAGTTGCTGGTAATTCGGAGTCGATGCGAGATGGCATGTAGGCGGAGCGGTGTGGCATCAACCGTGTCGTTGACGGTGGGTCTCGGCGCCATGGCGCGGTGGAGACTCGGTATCTGATGCGCGCAGATGGACTCACGCAGGAGGAGGAAGCTTGTCTGGCGTCATGGTGGCGTCGATGGCAGAGAGGCCTGGCAAGGTCGATGCATCAGTTCTGCTCTGAGGATGGACCAATGGAAGATGGAGGTGACGGCCCTTGCAGCGTGCGGTGCTCACTGGGAGTGTGCCAGACCAGTGTGGGACCCAATCCAGGTAGAGACTTAGATGGGACATCCGGATTTAGATGTTGGGCTTTGGTGCGATTTATGTTTGGTATTAGGCCCGAACATCGGCACACCTTCATCAAGGGGTAGGAGTAGCAACATCGTTGTCAGGATGATGACTTCAGGCTTATTGATGTATCATCTTGTATAGTCTTTATGAATAATTAATAATATGACAACATGCATCGTCCAGATGCAGAGGCTGGGGGTACATCCTTCTTTTCCAAAAGAAAAAAACCATTGAGATAGAGAGTTGGTAATCGACTTAGCGCTTTTAAATTTTCAGGCCGCTATCTTCTAGCGATTCCCTAACGTAAGATAGTGTTCAGAAAAACATATTTCATTATAGTAAGACAGAGGGAGTAGTACAAATTGAAGCTTATACTCAAGTTCTAACTTAGAAATTCACAACTTACAACTGTATGTTCCTGCTGCCTGTTTAGAAAACAAAAAACTAATTTGCGAGACGAGTTGGAATCTTGGCAATCGCCACCAACCACTGCATGGGAACCTGCGCATTTTTGTGGTACTTTGGGGAGTAAAGTACTACCAAGTTTCATGGGAGAGGATTTGTGGCACACAAGGACGGGAGCATGCATGTCCATGGTGCCAACTACTCCCTCCATTTCTAAATATTTGTCTTTTTAGACATTTCAAATGAACTATCACATACGGATGTATGTAGACATATTTTAGAGTGTAGATCCACACATTTTGCTTCGTATGTAGTCATTTGTTGAAATATCTAGAAAGATAAATATTTAGGAACGGAGGGAGTATTTATTTTGGCTTTTGATTTTAAAGTTTTATATCTTTTAAACGAAAATTTTAGATTGAATTATGTTTTCATATTCATGTTTTTTGCGACCATCGTTTTTAAATCAGATCCATTTTGAATATGTTTTAATGACTTTTAAAAAATATGTTAAGTTTCAATTTTGAAACTTAGTATGAGTGGTTGATAAAAATTTATTATTTTGTGTCCACGAACGACGGAAAAAAATGTTTAATATTATATATCTGAAACGTGTTGAAATGCAAAAGCTGCAAGTTCCATTGTTGAAACTTCAAACTTTTCGAGAGGTTTTTTTAATGTGCCCTCTTGCAGGATTGAGTTACTAGGCGAATCGTGAGGCAAAATAAGCGGGCGGCGGGACATGGCAGGCGAGGGCCCCACACTCTCGTGCCCCTGCGTATGTATTTCCAGTGATCGATCATTTGATCAATCTTTGCCTGCTAGCTCGGCATTTCTTACCAGAAAAGCGCGAAACGGTTCGCAGAAGCATAGCTTGAACGAACCGCATGTACTCCTACTATAAAGCAGTGTCCCGCAGTCAAGCAACAGCCAACAGATCAATTGAATCTCGTTCAATGTCTGCGAATCTGGGAAAGTACACCCGCTGCCGCTGGCCTCACTTTCCTCCCAAGCAAAAGATTGCACTTCAGTTAGAGAGCGCATAATCCATATATCATGATCATCCTAGAGTACGTAGTATGAGGATATCAACCAACACACGGCTAGTTTGTGTACGTACCAACTACTACTACTCACCACCCATTGGGCTGCGCGTATCATACTAATGTGACCTCCCAACCTTCGAGCAGCACGTCAGACGATCTCCAGCAGTCCAGCTACACTAGAAAGAGAGGAAATTTTAAACAAAGGGCTCGTGCTGCATGCATCGCCGATTCCCACGCAGTCGGTGTTATCTTCATCCCAAAAATCTGACACCTTTGATTCCATGCATGGAGGACGACATGATGGGTACACTCGCCACATGCATGGGAGTCCAACCACGAGGTCTCGACTCTCGAGCACAAAGTGCTCGTGCTCGCCTATCACGCGGGGTGTCATCCCGCTGCTTATTTCAGTCACCATTGCCAGGAGACAGGAGTTGTTTACTGAAGCCAACCTTATCGTGTACGAACAGTAATATCCAGTGAGGCTATCAATAACATTAGCGCACGGTACAACGGTACAACAGTCCAAATGTACAATATACTCTACTACTAGTGCTACCCACCCGTTTCCGCCACATTTCCATCCAGGTGGCTTCAACGGCCAATGCCTGCAGAGTAGATTTTCCCGTTGAACGAGAATCTCACCAACATCACAGTTCTCCCGTTTCGTGAGCTGTCGTACGACAAGATTTTGCCGGTGAGTTTAAAAAGCTTATCAAACCAACGATCGGCCACCGCTGCAGCATGCATGCATGCATGGAATAGATTTGGCCAATCGCCGGAGCCCCAGAAGAAAAATACGGTCTCACCAACTCAACACCACAGCCGCCGACTGGCTGTCAGCAACCAACGCGCAAGGCGCAACAGGATCAGCTCCCCGGGAAGAAAGAAAAAAGACAAAGGCAAAACGGAGGCCTATTTTACTGCCCACCCACCCCGTGGTGCGTCGCGTGCGCGCCGTCGCCTTTCGGACTGGCCCGGGACGGGATCCCCGTGAAGCACCGAAACGCGCCATGGGATGGGTGCACCAAGGCATGCATGCACGCACGCACGACGGCCTTTTCGGCTAGTAATAAACATCTCCTTGTGCTGTTGCCATCTGCTCCGAGTTGTGATCCGAACGCCACGCCAAGGGAAGAGGAAGAAGAAGGTCTGGATGGCGATGCGAGCGCACCACGGCGCGCGCCGATTGGCCGGAACGGCGGCCTCCCTCGCGGACGGGAAAGGCGCAGGAGCTAGTGCGGCGGCTCTCTTGGTGACATCACCCAAAGGAGCTCCGGCGTCGAGGGAAGTGCGCCCGCGAGCGTCCTTTTCCGTACCCGTGCGTGGTTTGAAAAACGGTGCAAAAGCGGCTTTTTTTACCCCAAAGACAGTTCAATGTATACATTATCTGTACCAGAATGTTTGCTTTCGGATTGTTTTTTTTTTAAAAGATCCAGCTTGACTGGCGTTGATTGATTTAGAAGAGAGCATATGAAAGACAAGGTGTGATCAAGCGATCAGAGGAAAAAGGGAAGAGATACAATCAGAGGGCAGGCCTTTAGCCTGCAGCTCCCAGTCTAGAAAACCCCTAGGCGATTATCTCACAACCAGGTCCCCGAAGGGGGGCTCGATTGACTTTGCTCCGGCAAGCCGCCAGTGCTCCATCATGCGTCGAATGGCGTCGATGACGTCCTTTACCACCGCTATCTTCGATCTGAAGGTGCAATTATTTCTTTCCATCCAAATTGCCCAGGTGGTAGCCATGATCATAGTCTTCACGCCCCTCCTGTTTTCTGCTCTTGTTATGTTGAGAATGGCCGTGACTGCCGAGGGTGTGCATCGTCGATCTTGCAGAGGCGGGGCGAGCGATGAGCATCCATTCCATTCCGCCACCTTAGCCAAGTTGCTTGTGTGAATGGGCAGTTTCAGAAGAGATGCACGGAGGACTCAAGGTTTTTGAGACAAAACTGACAGAAGTATGGATTTGGCCATTGTCGACGCTGCAGACGGTCGTTACACCAAACCTTATCGTGGTGAATCAGCCAGGAGAAGATTTTGATCTTGCCCGGTGCCCACACCTTCCAAATGGCCGATTTCATTCCATTGTTTGGTATGTTTTTAAACTGGGCATTGTAGGCTGAGCTTGTGGAGTAGGATCTCTTTCCATTTTCTGTCCAGATGATCGTATCTTCCCGATGCTCGTTGTTCAGCCCGCCGTGCTCTCTGATCATGCGGGTCAGCCTGACTACATCATGTACGATTTCTTCATATCGTCCATTGCCGAAACTGCGGATCCAGCAATCGTTGTGTAGTGCCTCAGCCACTGTTTTGAGCTTGATTCGTGATCTCTTGAACAGCAGAGGAAAGGATTGACATAGAGGTACATCTCCCAGCCAGTGGCAGGTCCAGAATTTTGCTGATTTGCCGTTTCCAATGGCAATTTTTGTGGCTCGAGTGAAGAGGGCCCTGTCACTGCTGTCGCACGGGATTGGGAAAGCTTTCCAAGGCCTGTTCAGCTGCATCCAATCCAACCAAAGCCACCGAAGACGAAGTGCTCTGCCGAAAAGGTTGAGGTCCTGAATGCCAAGCCCGCCCTTTTGGATGGGAGAGCAAACTGTTTTCCAGTTAACTTTGCACTTTCCGCCTGACAATTCTTCATCTTGCGCCCAGAGAAAGCGCCGCCTGGCCTTGTCAATCTCCTTCAGAAGCTTTTTTGGGAGCCGTATAACAGTCAGCGCAAAAGTTGGAAGTGCTGACAGTACGCTACGGACGAGGACTCTACGACCCGCAAGATTCATAAGCCTACCCTTCCAACCAGCGAGGCGAGCCCTAATCCTGTCGAGGAGAAATTGCAGATGCACTAAGCGAATTCTACCAGTGGAGATCGGGAGGCCTAGATAAGTCATAGGGAATCCTACTACGGAGCCACCGAAACTATGCAGCACGTCAGCGGTGTCTATATTGTTGCATCTAATTAGGGCCACCGAGGATTTGCTTTGGTTTAAACGAAGACCGGAGGCGTCCCCGAATAGATCGAGAAGATGCAGGAGCGAGTCGACCTCCTCTTTGATTGGGTTGGCGAAGATCACAACGTCGTCAGCATAGAGGCTAATCCTCATGTTGGCACCTCTTCCTGGCAGAGGAAAGAAGATGCCAAGGTTTACAGCAGCGTCGAGGAGGCGGTAGAGGGGGTCGATGGCGATGATGAACAGCAGAGGGGAGAGCGGATCGCCTTGTCTCAAACCCTGCAAGTGTACTATGGCTTGCCCTGCATCGCCGTTTAACAGACAGGAGGATGTCGCCGTGGAGAGAAGTATGGAGATCCAGTCTCTCCATCTTGCAGGGAAGCCTAAACGCTGCAGCAGCTCGAGAAGGTAATCCCAAGAGATGGAGTCGAACGCTTTCTCTATGTCTAATTTGAAGACCAGAGCAGGCTTGTTTCTTCTATGGAGAGATTTTACGCATCCTTGGACGTAGAGATAACTGTCGTGAATGCATTTTCCCTTTTGGAAAGCTGATTGTGCAGGGGATATGATTTGCGGGATGACAGCGGCCAGTCTCATAGATAGGACTTTGGCAACTATCTTCGCCACTGAACCCATCAAACTGATGGGTCTGAACTGCTTCACTTCACGTGCACCTTCTTTTTTAGGGATCAACATGATGAAGGCCTTGTTCAAATCAGAAAAATTTGTGTTGATCGCCCTGTAGAATTTGGAGAAGACAGCCATGATGTCATCCTTGATGATGCTCTAACACGAACGAAAAAACTGGCCAGTGAATCCATCAGGGCCTGGGGCTTTTTCTGCCGGAGAGCTCACAACAGCTGCCCAAACCTCTCCCTCTGAGAACGGGTTATCTAAAATCACACCTGTCACTTGAGGTAATTGTAGCTGATCCCAGTTGATTGTGAGGGGCCTATTTTTCCTTTTGCCCAGCTGGTTCGAAAAGTGCCTAAAAATCTCTTGAGCTTTCTCCTGATGCTGGGATAAGACCTCCCCTCCCGCAGTTTGCAGAGTATGGATATAGTTTTTTCTCCTTCTGTTGTTGCACTTTGCGTGGAAGAACTTTGTGCTGGCATCTCCGGCCCTAATCCATAGCACCCGAGAGGCTTGCCGTCTTCTAGCCCTCTCAATTGCCGCAAGCCCAAGCACTCTGGTTTTGAGCATTTTCCTTAGTGCAAATTCTTCCTGTGTGAGCTGCCTGTTTTCTTGAGCTATGTCCAGCCTTAGGATGATTTCATTTGCCATGTGAAATTGCATCTTGGCCTTGCTGAGAGATTTACTCCAGATCCTTAAATCCTTTGCAGTTCTCTGCAGTTTCACCTTCAGTCTGATGTAAGGACAGTCATGGGAGACTGGCCTGTTCCATGCGTGCATCACCGTTTCTTGGAAATGTGGAAACTTTGGCCAATGGTTTTCAAACTTGAATCTTGCAGGTCTTGGTGGGCTGACACAAGGGGAGAGGAGCAGCGGGCAGTGATCCGAGAAAGACGTGGATGCTGCATTCAGCATATATCCAGTGTGCAGAGCCTCCCAATCTACATTGCAGAAGAACTTATCGATGCTGCAGAAGGTTGGGCTTTCTCTTTCGTTGCTCCAAGTGAATCTTCTGTTGTGGCATTTGATTTCCTTTAAGCCCGCGAAATCTAGAGCTTTTCTGAACCTTCCCATAAGCCTCCTGTTGAGATTTGAGTTGCTCTTGTCTCTAGCTTCATATATCATGTTGAAATCTCCAGTGATCAGCCACGGCTCTCCCGCTGGAGGTGTAATGCTGGCCATCTCAAGGAAAAACTCGTCCCTAGTGGCATCTTCAGTTGGCCCGTACGCCGTTGTCAGCCAGTACTGGACATTGTTGCTAAGTTCAGTTACTTTTGCCGTGATGGTGAATCTGCCGATGGAGTGAGACTCGATGCTAACTATATCTTTGTCACAGGGCCGGAAGAACCACACAGCTCTGTAGTAGCTGACCCCCTACTTCGCGAGCAATTTCTGAAGACCAAACATCTATTTTTGTTTCTTGCAGCGTCAGGATGGCAGCTCTGTGAGCAGTGGTGGTTTCACGAACTGCCTCCCGCTTGGCAGGCGCATTTAGCCCTCTAACGTTCCAAGACATAATGAAGCCATGGTTTCTACTCATTTGGACACAAAGATTTGCTCCGTCGACTAACATTACTAAACCAAAGGATACAACACACCACCATTCGGTCCAGGGGACGACGGCGGCCACCAACAGGCCCAAAACCCTGTCGTCGTCTAACTCGCAACATGATCCTAGAACTACACATGAAAGGGAAACCTAGCTCGAACTGGCGAAGGGCCAGCCGTCGACGAAGCCTACAAGCTACATAAAACATGGAGAACTACTGGGCCGCATTGGCCGCACCATCAGGGCCGAGCATGCCGGCCGCGATCTTCAGAGCTTCAGCATTCAGACTAGTCAGGCGAGCAATGGTGGCTATGTCTTCCTCGGTCAGTGGCTCGTTGAACTTCTTGATCAGAGCAGCAGCAGCATCTGGTGTCATCTTATCTTTTGGCCCCATCTTGCCGAGCTCTTTCACCAGCCTCATCGCCGCCCTCTGCGAGACCGGCACGGAGGAGGCAGCTGAAGCCTGTCGAGCGCTACGCCTTGAAGGGGCAGAAGAAGCTCGTGATTTAGGCGGGGCGGAGGAGCGGGCAGGCTTTGGCGTGGGGAGGATGGGAGCTTTGGCCATCTTGAAGAGTTGCTGCACATCATCCACAGTGGCTGGCTGGGGCTGTGCTGAATCTGCGTCTGGGCTTGTCTGGAGCTGCAGATGGCTGACCTTCTGCGTGACGGCCTCGACTTGGAACTGAACAGCTGCAGGAGTGGGCTGGTTGATGCAGGGCAGGACATCTGGCAGCAGGGCAAGCGACAGGTGGTCTTCCTTCAACTTCTGCTCGATCGGTCCCTCGTTGTCGCTGAAGGAGAGTGGGGAGGCGAGCGCTTCGAGCATTGCATTCTCGAACTCCAGTTGCATGCAGTCTGACCGGGGTGGTGGGGAGATGGTGCGTCCCGAGTCGGAGAAGGAGAAAAATGCGGTGATTGGGTCAGTCTCCGTGGCGGGGGGGGGAGGGGGCGTGGCTGCAGCGGCAGGGGGGAGTAGCACGCAGCACTGTCTTCGGGGAAGGAGACAGGGCAGCGCTCTACAGAGCGGCCACGGCACCCCTGGTGGCGACGCGAGGCAGGGGTCCTGCTCCTCCTACGCGGCTCCTCCGCAGCCGGGGCCATGGCGCTGGGCTGCCGACCATGGCCGAGGAAAGCGTCCTTCCAGGACCGGCCACGGTTGCCTTGGTCATCACCGTCGTGGTCGCAACGCTCGCCGAGGGAGGGGAAGCTGCTGCAGCCGGAGGAGGAAACGCGCGGCATGGAGCGACGGGTCCTGCTCTGCCCGTCCTCCACACCAGCCGCCCAAGAGCCCGGATCAGAGCGGGGGAGGGGGCGAGTGTCTTCGTCTTCCGAGGAGGGGAGCCCGCTCTGCCCGGAGTGCGAGGAGCGGGGCGAGAGCGGGTTCCAGTCCTCCACGCGGTCCACGTGGATCAGCAGGTCGTGGCGGTGGACGCCCGGTGGGGGAGGGACATTGCGATCCGGCGGGGAGAAGCCGATGATCTCGTCGACGCGACCAGCACCACGCTTGAGCACCCACAGAGCCCGCTTAGTCGGGATGTGCGCCACATCCCAGCACCACAGCCAGCACGTGAACGTCTTGGTGTGACCACGCTCATACGTGCGGCTATCGAGCCGGTCGATGCAGCCGAAGTCACCGAACGCGTCGTCTGCCTCCTCCAAGCTCCAGAACTGCATAGGCAGGTTCTCGACGATGATACGGACGTGGAGGGACAGCTTCAGGATGGCCGCATGGTCGTCCGGGCTCCAGGCGCGAACGAAGAACTTGCAGCCATCCACCTTGATGATGCCGCGGCGGACAGCGTTGTCGCGGTGCGCCGGCAGGTCAAAGTGCACCAGGAAGGCCTCGGGATGGTGGGCGGTGACGCGGAGCTGGTGCGCCAGGTGCGGAGCTGCTCTTCGATGGCCTTCCCCACCGCCATGGGGCTTATGGCGTGGGCACGATCTGCAGCCGTGGGGGTGACCGCGTGCTGCCGAAGGATGTACTCCGCGTGCTCGAGGGCCGGCGTGGCAACCACCATCTTGTGGCTCTCGCGAGGCCGCTGCGCCGGATCGACGTGGGAGAAGCCAGCCATGGACGGAGCTTGGGGAGGAGGGGCCGACGGAGACGGGGGGTGGTCGAAGCAGAGGCGATCCCGCACCGGCACCCGAGCTGGCGCCGGCTTGGATCCGGCCGGGGTAGCCCCTCCTGGGCCGCGGGAGCGGCTGGGGCACTCTTTTGCGAAGTGGCCTTGGCGCTCACAGAAGATGCATCGAAGCGGGTCGGGGCAATCTTTGCGCCGGTGGTGCTTGCTCAGGCATCGGAAGCACTTTCCACGGAAGCGCCTTAAGAAGGCCTCGCGGCCAGCCGAAGGCATGGAGGCGCGCCCGCGGTCCGAGCGAGGAGCCCCAGAGCGCGTACTGTTGCCCGCCGGCTTCTTGCACGGTCGCCGGTTTTTGCGCGACTGAACTTGGACCCAACCACCCGCCTCCTCCAAAGGGGAGGAAATGGCAAGGTTTGATGGCGCAACGACGATGGATTTAAGGCGCTGAGGTCCAGAGGGGGGCGGAGGCAGTAGATCTACCGGTCCGGAGGGAGGGGCGGCGTGGGAGGACTCACCCCGGAGCAGAAGACGCGGCGGAAGTCCCGGATCTGACAGCTGGCCAGCCGGAGAGAGCCCGCAAGCGTCCGGGGCATACAGCGGACCACCGGGCGAGGGGATGCAGGAGCCGGACGCAGCGGGCGAGGCCGGGCTGGCGCTCCTACTACAGCTCGGTCTACGGGTCCTAGCCATGAAGGCTGGTGGGTGGCCGCCGCGGCCGGAGTGGCACGCGGCGCGGGGCGGGGGAGCGGCGGGCCAGCTAACTTTTTCGTCGCCGTTCTCCAATCGTCCTGCTTTCGGATTGTTAAATTCTATAGCAATGTGGGTGCCTTCTTGCCCCCTTTTATCGGACTCTATCCTAGGACTTGGCAACTCCGAACGCTTTTGATGGCAAATTTAGTGACGCGAGGATGACATGATTGTCAAGCACGGCAACTTTTTTTTTAGATGGCAACTTTTAGTTTCTTTTGGGGGGGGGGGGGGGGTTCCGCATGATAATTTTAGTTGTAAAAATTATCATGGCTTGAGTGCTTCGTGCCACATCACTGATCATTTGGGTAAAAAAATTGTATGTCGCAATTTGGTGGGTTTGAATCAGCCTGCCCCTTTTTATGGGGCTCTATCCTAGATTTGGCTTGTCAAATTTATACGACGCGTTAACATCTCTATAGAGCTCCCGCAAAAAAAACCTCCATAGGGAAAGCAACATGAGCGTTTGGTCTTTGTTTTAAGAAAACATTTTATATATGTTTCTTCCATTAAGTCCATTAGGCCTGCCCCCTCCCCCACCCAAAAAAAGATGATGTTTAAAATATACTAAATTCGTGTATCCATAGTTAGAAACAAAATATTCATCTTTTGTACGCACGCTGTTTCAAATTAGATTTCTTTTCAAATTTGGTCAGAATAATTAAGGGCATGTTCGGTAACGCCTCAGCTCTCGGCTGAAATGACTATATTGCCTTTTCCTAGGAATTGTATATCCCTTTTTTCTTCATAAAATAATTAAATTGCTATTTTTCCTAAAGTAGGCAAGCACGTACAAACGGAATTAATTTGCTTTTTTTGCAATGATCAAAATATGAAATACGTTGAATTTTTTTATGTGAGTAAACGTTGATTGATAATGCATTGAAAGTGTTAGAAGGACAACTATGTTGATAAAGTTGAAGAAAGCAAAGGGCATTTATTTGGATTGCATATTAATATACACTCACTCTGTCCCCAAAACATAAGGCATGTAAATTGTATGTTGTAGTATCAAACTTTTCAAGTTTGACCAAATTCATGGAAAAGTTATCAATATCTAGAATACCAAATAATTGTACTACAAAAATATTTTACATGACAGATTCACCGACATTGATTTCGAACTATAGTCATTCATATTTTTTTCTATCAACTTAATGAAATATACTTCATTTTAAGACAATAACCGTATGCCTTACATTTTAAGAAGTACTGGTATTGCAAATGTGGTTCTAAAGAAGTTACACATTTAACTAAGTATTCCGTGATTCTATATGGAAATCATCTTCCAGCTACAGACATTATTTCCGTTCTTGCTCCCTAACCTAGGCAACAGGCGGTGGCGGCGGCTGATTTACCCTACTCCATGGCGAGTCTGAGGGCCCCTTCTTCCTCCGTCCATTGCTTGGTGATGGTTATGGGGGCCAGGGATTTGGCCCCGTGGTGGTAAGGTTAGGGTTTGTTTCCATTCATGGATGAGGAGACGTTGGTCTATGTCGGCGTGGAATAAGATATCCCCTCCCTCGTTTTGATGATGCTTCTTCACCTTGTTAGGAGGTGAGTGGAAGATGGTGGATCCCTAGGTCTATTTTTTGGGTCTAGCAAAGTTTGTGCGGATTTATCTCGGTAGTGTCGTCCGGCGGAGCGGACAACGTGGTTGTGCGTCTTGATTCTCCGATACCATTTCCGACTGACAAAGGTGGGCTAGCCTTGGCCTCGTCGGGAAGTGTGTGATAGTGGTGTTCCCCAACTTTGTCTAGCCGGAACCGGAGCATTCTATATACCCTATCTGAATTTTTCTTCTTCAACATGGCGATTTGCTATGTAGATCGTGGTTGCTGGCGTCTTTTTATCGTCGACTTCTCAACCGCTGCTTTTACAAGCTCCTAGATTTAAACAAGTTTGTTCTATTGAGATGGAAGCCAGAGGTGGAAACGAGCTTTCCACATGGCGCGATCACCCATGGATGCAGGAGGAAGGTGATCTCGGCATCCTCAAGGATTTAGATGTATTTTGTAAAAAAAAATTGCAAAAGGTGTTTGTAAGGGTTTATGGTAATTCATACAAGGTCTTCGGCCTGATAAAATCACCTTGCTACGGTAATAATGAGACGTGCCAGAGAACTTTCTCCTATATATTATTCAAAATAAGTTATTCAGAGTTTTATCCACAGGCTTTGGTCGTTAGCCCTAGAGAATCTCGATAGAGCGACACTGTGACAGTTATCTAATGTTTTCCTCCCTGTCCACCCGGTGACATAGGAGTGCATGCTTTGTTTATGCGACGTCTGCGCGACCTGTGTTGTCCTGGCCCGGCAACTTGGTGAGACGAAGCTCGCTCGCATCGCATCGCAAGCACTCTCCAATCTCTTTCCAACTCCAAGCGCCTTATTTGGCAGGATTAGTGAAAGGGAGGTGTGTGCTGTTGTGCATAATTGAGCCCGCTTTCAGTTAGCATACGAGCACAAGTATTGGAGACAGGAAATAGTAGTGGTTGCCAACAGGAGTATGATGCTCCAGGTTAATTATAGCTTGTACTACTAGCACAGTTTTGTACCTCTGATCCCTCTTTTCTGGCTCCAAAATGAAGGAAGGTTTGAATGTGATTGCTGCGTCTCTACACGACCAATCTATATTGGTCTATGCCGGCTCATTTAAAACAGGGAGTAGTAGGTAGGGTACTCTTGTGAGGTGTTTTGTTTGTAGGTGTAGCCGTGTAAACTAAATATAAGTGTGCACAGAGAACCAACCCCCTATTATTTTTAGGGAACATGCATCAAAATGAAGAGTGAAAACTAGAAAAACTTTCACTAAAAATATGTGTGAAGCTCGATAGAGCGTCGGGAACATACGTAGCGGAAAAACTAAAAGCCATTCGATCGAGAAAACGCGCCAAAGTTTTGATAGAGAGGGTGGCCCGTACTAGAGGACAAATCTCAACAATTCAACCTTGAGCAGCCACCTATCTTGACCACACCCTCATGATCACAAAATTCCACCACAAAAATGACAAGATATCACCAAGAAAGAAAAACCCCCAGCCCTGCAGATTCCATCCACACACCACACATCTCCTCTAAACGCACGCATGTACACAAAAAAGGTAAAAAAATAACCTCGTCCTAGTGTAATAATTTTACAATCTTGTGAACGAACACAAGAGCGCCAAAGTATTGGCCCAAACAGCACCGGAAATATTGATCCCATGATCGGATCACATATGAGATATGACGCGCGAGAACAGAAAGGCGATTTCCACTGGATTTCTTGTTACGTAGTCCGGCTTGATTGGTTAGACCTGGCTGTTCGCCGCCGCCGCCGGCTCGACGCGGGTCTGCGCCGACCTGAGCATGAAGCCGCCGACCGACTTGTCGTGCTCGTCGTCGTCGTGGTAGACGTAGGCGAACCCGCCGTGCCGGGTCAGGTCCATGCCGGCCATCTCGTCCTCGGCCGAGATGCGGAGCAGGCCCAGCTTCTTGAGCGCCAAGAAGAGCGGGCCCATGGTGCAGCTCACGAAGCCGGCGATGACGAGGATCTGCACGATGTGCGCCGCCAGCAGCCGCCCGCCGCCGCCCAGGAACAGCCCGTACGGCCTGCCGGCGCCGTAGATCTCCTCCACGTACTGCTTCTTGGCGAACAGCGCCGTGAAGATGATCCCCCACGCGCCGCAGCCGCCGTGCAGCTGCGCCGCCTCCAGCGGGTCGTCGTACTTGAGGCGGCCGGCGAGCGCGTTGAGCCCGATGAGCACCCAGGCGGAGACGAAGCCGCAGATGACGGCGGCCCACGGGTCGACCACGCTGCACCCGGCGGTGATGGCCGCGAACCCGCCGAGCAGGCCGTTGCAGACGTCCACCACGTTCCAGTGCCCCGTCTGGAGCCGCTTCCCGAACAGCGTCGTGAGCGCCGCCACGCTGCCCGCCAGCGTCGTCGTCACGGCGGTGCGGCCCACGCCCGACCACTGCCCGTTGATGCTCCCGGGCGGGCCGTACGACTTGAGGATGGTGACGAAGGACCCCGGGTTGAACCCGTACCAGCCGAACCAGAGCAGGAAGGTCCCCAGCACGACGAGCGACGCGCTGTGGCCCTTGAGCGCCACCGAGCGGCCGGCGTGGTCGAACCGGCCGATGCGGGGGCCCTCGATGAGCGCGCCCCAGAAGCCGGCGATGCCGCCGACCATGTGCACGACGCCGGAGCCGGCGAAGTCGATCACGCCGGACTTGAAGAGCAGCGGGCCGGACGTGCGGGCCGCGGAGGCCCAGCCGTCGACGGACCAGATCCAGTGGGACACGACCGGGTAGACGAATCCCGTAAGGAAGGCCGAGTAGATGAGATACGCGACGAACTGCGTCCTCTCGGCGATGGAGCCGGAGGTGATGCCGGCGGCGGCGATGGCGAAGGCCCACTGGAAGAGGAAGAAGCTGTAGTCGAAGCCGGTCTGCGGCATGTCCTTGAGGCCGAAGAAGTGCTTCCCGATGAAGCCGTTCGACGGCGTCCCGAAGGCGAAGGCGAAGCCGAAGAGGTAGTAGAAGAGCGCGCCGGCGGCGGCGTCGAGCACGTTGGTGAGCATGATGTTCATGGTGTTCTTGGCCCGGACGGAGCCGGCGCAGAGCATGGCGAAGCCGAGCTGCATGGCGAAGACGAGGTAGGCCGAGAAGAGCAGGTAGGTGGAGTCCACCGCGGACGTGGTGTCGGCGAACCTGTTGCACAGGTAGTCCGTGGCGTTCGCCGCCGCCGCCCCCAGCAGCGGCCCCAGGTCCGCCGCGCACGTCGCCGACATCTCCGCGGCGCCCCCCTTCTTAGGAAAGTGGTTGGCGTTCAGCGATCGGAATCGGGAAGCCGGGATTGGCGTGATGACTGATGAGGCTGGCTGGGGGAACCAATCGGTGGCGTCTGATTTATAGGAGACGGGCGAGGCACGGAGAAAAGTGGCCACGCGAAATAGGCGGACGGTTGGGATTTCGTTCGGGAATATCGTGCGGCGGCCATGGTTTTTGTTTTGGCTCCTTTGGCTGGAGTACGGGGCCCGCTCGGAGTGAATCTTCTGTGGTGGCCGGGATCCGGCTCGGATCAGGGGCGGCGCCGTTCCGGAATCTCTGGCTGGACGTCCGTCCCATCGTGTACTTGTGCGTCGAGGGTTGGCGCGAGGCAATAACCAGATGTACTCCTACTATCTCGGCTTGTTTTTGGAGTTGGTTCGGGGATGTATAAATCCCTTGGCTAGTTTTTCGCAATCTCGTTTTTCACTCTTCAGGCATCTTTCTGTTACTCGGAAATTTGTTTTACGGCTAGTACTACTTCACATTAGTCACGTTGGGACTGGGCTGTATCTTTGGAACTTTTAACCTTTGATGACAGTTATTATTAATGCCCGGGGATCCCGGGTTTACAGCTTTGCAATTGTGGTGCTGCCCATGGAATATGGAATCTTGTTGGTTATGGCACGATTTACATTTCGAGTAATTATTGTTGCCTCTAGTAGAGTTTTGGTTAACCTGCCTTAAATGTAGGATGTCTATAACTGCCACATGTGTGGCGCAATGGACATCTGACCATACGACTCGTCCGGTCGTACCCAGGAGCCAACCCACATGATTTTTTGTGATCGAATATTAAAACTGCCCACATGTTCGGACGCAGAACGTCCCATACAACCCTCTGTGGCAACTGCTCACCCCCACCCTATGAGCGCGAATGCGTGTGTAATTAATTTTAGTTGCCATGTGTGATTAACTTTAGTTGTCATGTACTAATCAAAATGCCATGTGTGTTCAAACCATAATTAATATGTATGGTCAATCATAGCTGCCATGTGTGATTAACTAGCCGTCACATGTGCACAATTGTAGTGGTCATCTATCATCGTGCGAGCGTCGGGTCGGTGAAGAGCAGTTTCATCCACACGTTCGGGCGAGCGTCATGTATCCGTTTGGGCGAGGAGCGCCCACATGTGTGGCACTATATGATAACACAAACACGACGCTTGGGTGCTTACATGGTTCTCGACCTAGATGACAACAACTGCAATATTGATAAGTGCCACATATGTAGGCGTTATCATTTAGGTATATATATATATATATATATATATATATATATATATATATATATAGAGAGAGAGAGAGAGAGAGAGAGAGACCAATAGCTAGTTGACGTTCGCTCGGGAGGGTAAACTGAGTGAACGATTGTGCGCTGCGGGTGTCTTTCTCAAGAGAACAAATCTGACTCGCATAATACTACTTACAACAAATGCCACCACGTCTCATATCCCCTCAACAACTTCTTTACCATGCTATCAAGCCGAAATTGCCATGCTATGATAATGTTATTGACAGAAACTTGCTGCGTTGTCATGCGTGCAACGATTATCATGACGTTGCTGCATTGCATAGAAGAATTGGCGTTGCCATCCTACAATATAGAGAATTGTCACGCTACAAGATAAAGATTTGCCGTGCTACAGTGTGAAGAATTGTCATGGTGCAGTGCGAAAAATTGCTATGTCATGATAAGAAATGGAGTTCCCTTGTTATAACAAATATAATTGCCATGCCTAAAAGACTAGAACACACACTATTTGCCATGCTATGGCACTAGCAATGTGTAAACACTTAGAGTTTGCCATGCTAAAGTTGGCATAGGTGTCATGTCCAAAATGCTTAAAAGGTACTCCCTCCATCCCAAAATATAAGACCATTTTGACACTAAAAATGGTCTTATATTTTCGGATGGAGGTGGTAGGATTTGTCGTGCTCTAAATAACCACTTGTTCAAGATTTAGAAAAATGAATAAAAACACGAAAAATTCAAGCGTTCGCTTGGGGGGGGGGGGGGGGGGGGGGGGGGGGGTTATGCAACGAACCATTCATGCATTCTCAGTCGTTCCCTAAGGGGGGGGGGAGCGAACACTTGGAGATTCACGTGCGAGATCTAATGTACATGAGGGAGTTTGCCCCAAATCAATTTTTATCTGCCATCATATCAATAGCATTTAGGATATTCAATTAGTTCAAACCACACACTTGCATCTCTGTTCCGTTGGGTGTTTGTCTATTGCAATTCATCTTCTTTTCCTCCTGTGTTAAGGGGAATTTCAACCTTTATTCTTTGAACCAAATGGCTCAACACATCTGTCGCGAGAGATTGCACAAGGAATTCCGGCATCGTACCTAGCTACTCAACCGGGTCAATCACTTAACATGCAAACTTTGCATGATGGAACACGTCTTCGGAGTGGTAAACTACGACTCCATTTGCAGGGTCCCTCAAGTCTAAGATGCTCTATTGTCTTCGGCCTTTGTAACCACCTGGATAGGTGCAACAAAAAAATATTTTTCACCATTCTCTAACACTGTAGCATTTTCATTTGTTTGTTCTTCCAACCGTGGATTTACTTTTGAGGGATGAAGTTTGTACCTGCAAGTTTTGAACAAACATATACCATCTATAAGCTATATGATTGTATAGATGTTGTTTTCAAGCTCCCAACTTAATTTTATATGGTATCATGGAATTAAAAAGTCAAATTTATGGTTACAAGCTTAACCTAGAGAACCACAATGTCCAAAGATCCATAACCTTCTACTGCTTAACTCATCTACTAGGCATTATCATAGACAAATCAAAATTGTCATAAACAATTGTTGTGTTTCATAAACCGAACAACATAACAAAGGCATTCGTCTTTGCGTCATGACAAACACCACTCACCATCACTTTCCTTAATTATATTCATCTCATTCCAATCATTCACATATGTAGCGTCAAACCTTCGTCTTCGTAGAATAATTCATATGGCACTGCCATAGCAAATGAGTTGTTCTACATATTAGTTGTTCTCTGTTTACTCACTGCACATCAACACAACAAGTCATCTAATGTGATACATGGTAGATAATAACAACACCCTTAGTAGTTAACATGATCAGGTTACATTGCATTATGGCCTTCCAAATAGACCACATAATAGAAGCCGAACTGAGAGAAATATATTATTTTTCAGAACCATTGAATTTCATATTCCATCTACTAATCCCATCAGTGCTTATGGGAATCACTTGCATCCTAGTAGCACAAGAGGATACACCCAAAATGTATCTAGCTACAACACGCGAAGAACAAATTATCCATAGTTTCCAAATTATCACATAATCTACATTTATTATCCTTACATGCCCCATCTCCTAATTAGTATACTTACTTACAATACATTTTTACTTCCAACCAGATGAACACATGTTCTTTCAAAGGTTTATTTCTCACAAACCAAAGCCTCATATGTGGCCAATTTCAGTTGACCAATTGTAAGCATCATGTATAAGGAATGCACACAAAAAATTGCCGTTCTCGAGAGTCCATCTACAAGAATCAAATAGGTCTAACAAAGATGAACAAGAGCACATATCCATAATTGAAACAATGCATCATCATTCCCTCAACATAGCACTCTTCTAAATTTGATACTCTTTTGGCCCTTATCTCAAACAAGAATATAAATATTTACAAATATTACACTCAATGGGTTTAACCCCCAGTGGTAGTCCCAGAACTTGATAATTTTAGAACTTTCAATCTTTCTTTTTACAAAACTAAAAACACACATTTCACTTTAACAAGGCTTGCCAACAAATGGGAATGATTAACTCCTTTTTACACAATCGTAAAGTAGAGTTTCTCACATACTGATTTCTAGCGGGTTCTTGCTAGACCCCAATTTCATTTTCAGACTTCCACAACCATTAACGCAAAAGACACAGATTCATCATTTCCAATCCCCCAAGACTCTCGTGAACTTTACATCCACAAGTTTCTTTCTAATTTACTAAATGATATTTCTTAGTATCATCATGATCCTTCCATGTTAATCTTTTCCTACATAAATCAACTATCTTAGCAGGAACTTTTGGCAATTCAAACATAGATAACTTATAAGAAAGTACGTTAATTAAGCTAGATTTAAGAAGAAAAAATAGTCTCCCTCCATACGAATGTTGCTTTCCTTTCCAGGCTAATAAAATTTTCTCTTTCGTAGTTCTACAATCATTTTTATTTAACCTAACACGACAAACAAGAATACCTATGTATGTGAAATTTGAATATAGTTGTGTACTTCTTCCTTGAGATTTTCCAAGATAAAATAATTTGCTTTTGTTGGAAACTAATCTTAAACCCTGGTAATTGTTCAAAAAGGTATAGAGTGTATTTGAGATTTCTTCTCCCTTCCAACTCATCTTGGAACATAAATATGATGTCATCAACATACTAATCTACCAGATTAGGGGCTAAACTAGATGAAACCATGTTGGAGAGCGTGTCCAACTAGAAGAGATAAAACATATTTGCAATATGAACGGGTAACCTTGGTTCCCTTGCCTAAATCATTTACTTGTTTATTTTAAGAACCAACCACATCATTTATCATCACCATGACTTCCCATGTGAAACATATTTCATCACCTAGCTAATAAAAATTCCCTGGGAAGCTTTCTTAGATAGGAAACCTTTTAAGAAAGTCAAGTTGATATGCTTTCTCAAAATCCATCTTATAAAGCACAACATATTTCTCCTTCTATGAACCCGATGCATGATCTCAAGTAATAACACTACCCCATCTAATAAAAATTTACCATCAATACATGATGTCTAAACATGTGAGATGAGTTTATGAGCAACACCTATAGCTCTATTATTAATATCACCGATGAGGTTTTTGAAAAACACATTTAACAAACATATGGATCCATATTATTGAATTTTAGCAGCTCCAGCACACTTGGATAACAATGTAAGCCCTCCATAATTAAACCTCACCTAGCCTATTTTTCATGGTAAAACTTGTGAAACAATAATATAAAATCATTACCAATTGAATGCCAAAAATGCAGATAAAAATACATATGAAGTCCATCTAATCCAAGAGCTTTGTTGTGCTTCGTCTAGAAAACAACTCGCTTGATTTCTTCAAGAGTGAATTCATGAATTAGTAAAGACCTATCATACCAAAGGCATAGGAAGTTCAAATAGAAAATTTGCAGGACAAGTAGCTCGGCCAAAGAAGTTTTTGTAGAATGAAGTAGCATATCTCTACTCTTATAAAAAACTGAGTTGGTGATGATGGTGTGCCTACCATCCTGCAATATAGACCGTCCGATCTATATCTGACGGATAGAAAGCAAACTATGGCAATTTTGCAAAAAGATACCTGCAACCCTCTCCATATTTGCAGATAAGGTCTTCCCTCGTATAAATGCATCTTGATGTTCCGTGCAACGCATGGGCCTCTTGCTAGTAACAACAAATCTTTACCCCCCCTCCCCGAACAAGCCCCTCCTAGCCTCTCGTCGTGATTGAGGTGAGCAATTTTATTCTTGTTTTCATAGTGTATGTTAAGGCATATCTCTCTCGATGTAGTTTTGGTGATTGATGACAACATGTTTGCGGACTAACCGTGTGCTTTGAGCCTTTCAGAGATTCATCCTTGGCACGAGACGATTTCTTTCCCCTCGGAGTGTTTTTCAAGACGGTGTACCTCTTTCGTTTCTTGTTTGGTGGACTAGTTTCGTAGGAGTCACCGTTCTGTCAAGAGGGGGTCCGCTTTGGTAAGGCTTGGGTGGAATCAACACGTACACATCCTTCTCTCACCCTCTGAGCCTTTCCGCTTCAACTTGAGAGCTCGTTCCCCTTGCAGTTGTGCTGTTTTGTGTCTGAGCGATAGTACCGCGGTACCCAGCGGCAGTACCGCTTGTGGTTCTCAGCCGCAGTACCGCTATGGTACCGGGATACTACCGCGTCGACTCGATGGGGTCGCATCCCGTGTCGGGTTGAGCGGCAGTTTGCAGCAGTAGTAGAAGCGGCAGTACCGCTCGAGGGCGGTAGTACCGCCCTACCACCGCGGCAGTACCGCGCTCGGTAACACATCTTTGCCTTCGCCGGCTCCACTCTTGGTTATCTCGTACCTTTACTTGTGCAAGCTTATTAGTGTTACTTCTCTTGCTTGCTTGTGTGCTCGTTGTTGTTGCATCATATAGGTTGCTCACCTAGTTGCACATCTAGACAACCTACTTTGATGCAAAGTTTAATTTGGCAAAGAAAAGCTAAAAATTGTTAGTTGCCTATTCACCCCCCCCTAGTCAATCATATCGATCCTTTGAATTGGTATCAGAGCCTCGTCTCTTTACTAAGGACTTTGCCGTCCGAAGAGTATGGTTGACACTGTAGACGGTGTGGAGGAGCACTCCGGTGTGAATCCGATCTTGTCTACGGGTGATGGGGGAACCTCGGTCTCCCGTGAGGAATTCAATGTAGCCTTGGAGACATTAAAAACCTCAATGACGACCGAGGTGGAAAGCATGTTTACTAAATTCATTGAAGGGCTTAAACTATCCACCGCACCGTTGAAAGTGGGTGATCCCACTGACAAGGTGATGGATGCTAACTCCGACAAGGGGGAAGCTAGTAGTGAAAAGGCTCCTTCTTCTAGTGGTAAAAATGGCACCTGCATCTTTGCCCATGTGGAAACACCACTTGTTTATGGTGGACCGATTCCTTCCACTCATTTGAATCATGCCGGTCCTCCCCCTAAGATTGTGAAAAATGAGGACTTTGATTCTTTGGTTTATCGCTTTAAGCGTCATTTAAATCATGTGAATACTAATCTTTGGAGAATCATTGAATAAGGTTTCTATCCGCATGACCCAAGCAACTTCACTCCTCGAGAAGCCGTGGATAATCAATTCAATGAGAATGCTCTCTTCATCATCCAAGATGCAATTCCACCCAAAGATCTACCTCATTTTCGGCCCTTCGCCTTGGCCAAAGATGCATGGTTTTGTGTTGTCTCTCTCTACCGGGGAAGCGCAAGCATTCAACGCTCCAACTATGAAGTAGTGCAAGATGAAGCCGATGAGTTTGCTATGAAATAAGATGAAGAACCTCGTGAGCTTTATCGGAGAGTAATCAAACTCGCGGTCTCACTCCGAGATCATGGGAGTAAGGACACGGATGACAATTGGATCAAGCGCAAATTCCTCAAGGCAATGATGCCTTACCACAAGGCCATGTCCTCCGTCATTCGTCAAAGGCCGAACTTCCACACCTTGACCTCAAGTGAAGTGTTGGATGAGTTTGTGGCTATGAACATCTTGGACAAGACCACCGACAATGTGGTGCTTCGCTCTCAAAGGGCAAAGAAGCCCAACCTTGCATTGAAGGCCAAGGTTTGCGTTGAAGAAGAAGAAGAAGAGGAAGAAGAGGAAAGCAACCCCGAAGATACAAAGTATGCCTATCATGAACACATGGCGCTTGCTTCAAGGAAATTTTGGAGCAAGAAGAACTCAAGGCCAAACTTCAACAAGAACATCTCAAGTGGCACGAAGAGAAAGCAACGTGTGAGGACTTTCTACAATTGTGGCAATGTGAGCCATTTTGTTGCGGAGTGCACGTATGAGAAGAGGGAAGACAATGGTGGCAAGCTCATCCGAAAGGACAAAGCCAAGTCTTTCCCCAACAAGAGAAACTTCACCAAGAAGACACCTCACAAGGTGTTGGTGGTTCAAGAAGAGTACCATGAGGAGGATGATGATGATGATGATGATGAAGATGGCGAGTCGGTTTCCATGGCCTCCGTTGCCATTGCAAAAACTCCACGAGTGTCTCTCTTCGACTCACCCAATGAAAACATCACCGCCAAGTGCCTCATGGCTAAAGCCACCAACAAGGTAACCCCCAACATCAAAACTACCATCATTAATAATCCTTCCTTGACGGATTACATTGATGAATATGAGGGATCTAATGTGGAGGAAAATGAGTTTGAGTCCTTTATGGGTAAACTCAAGGTTAAATCCAAGAAACATTTTGTTGCTCTCTTGGAACAACTTGGTGAAGCCAATGACATGATCGAGGCTCACGAAGATACTATCTCCAAGATGAAGGGGCATAGTCGTGACTATGCCGATGAGATTTCGGATCTTTCCAATGATCTTGAGGAAGAGTGTGGTCTTCATTTGGCTCTTGAGGAGTCACACAACATTGATCATGCTAAGTTAAAGAAAGATTTTGATCATGCTCTCATTGTCTCTCGTGTGCTAAACTCTGAGAAGGCCAAGCTTGGGGTTGATCTTGTTAGACTCAAAGAGGAGTTTGATCTACTTGACAAGGCTCACAAGGTCTTGAAGGGTGCTCATGCTAGCCTCAAAGAGTCTCATGATCAACTTCAAGTAAAGCTAACCAAGGAGAAAGCCACTTTTCCTCATATGATGTTAATTGATAATGCAAATGCTACTAACCCATGTTGTGAGCATTGCATCTTGTTGAGGAGAACACTAAGCTAAAGGTGCAACTTGAGAAAGGTCTTGTGTTGTGCATACAAGGTGAGAAGAATCTCAACGACCTTTTGACCAACCAAAAGGGAGTTGTGGCCAAGGAAGGGATTGAGTACGTGCCCAAGTCCAAGAACAAGAAGAAGAATGACAAGGCTAAATGACCTCCTCCTCTCAAGCAAACCTTTGTGAAGGAGGGGGTGCTACTAAGGAGAAGGATAATAACTCCGTGAGGGGTAGTGATGCCAAGAAGGGAAACGCTTCCCTTCCCAACAAAGCTGACGACTTTAACCCTTCTTATGTGTTGTGCCGTGCTAGAGATGGGCATGTTTATGCCAAATTTGTTGGTTCTCCTTATGAGTACATTGAATGGTCTATTTGGGTTCCTAAGACCCTTGTTACTAACATCAAAGGACCCATTACCAAATGGGTACCTAAAGCTAAGCATTGATCTCTTGTAGGTGTTTGCTTCCGGTGGGGATCATGGTTGCTCGATAGTGGAGCTACTAATCATATGACCGGAAGCAAGGACTTGGTGGTGGATGTGCAAAGGATTCCATCCATGCCCACCAACATCGAGTGAGGTGACGCCTCGTCCTCTAAGGTATTGGGACTTGGCAAAGTTGTCATTTCTCATGATCTTACTATCGAGAAGGTCATGCTTGTTGAGTCCCTTGCATACAATTTACTTTCCGTTCGTCAACTAGCACTCATGGGCTTTGCCACTTTCTTTGATATTAATACCGTGACCCTCTTGTGGAGCAATACTCTTAAAGTAGCCTTTGTTGGGCATGTCGAGAACGGTCTGTATGTGATTAACTTTTCGGAGCGACCCACTAAGACCGCGACATGCCTAATGGCTAAAGTTGACGTGGGATGACTTTGGCATCGCCGTTTAGCCCACATCAATATGATATCTTTGCAAAGTCTTCTCAAGGGGGACCTGATACGTCCATTTTGCATCATGCTTTTATATCAATATTTATTGCATTATGGGTTGTTATTACACATTATGTCACAATACTTATGCCTATTCTCTCTTATTTTACAAGGTTTACATAAAGAGGGAGAATGCCGGCAGCTGGGATTCTGGGCTGAAAAAGGAGCAAATATTAGACACCTATTCTGCACAGCTCCAAAAGTCCTGAAACTTCACGAAAGACGTTTTCAGAATATATAAAAAATACTGAGCGCAAGAAGTTCACCAGGGGGCCCACACCCTGCCCATGACGGTGGGGGCGCGCCCCCTACCTCGGGGGCCCCCTGGTGGCCCTCCGATGGCCATCTTCTGCTATATGGAGTCTTTCGATGAGGAAAAAATCATAAGCCATCTCCTCGGACGAAACTCCGCCGCCACGAGGCGGAACCTTGGTGGAACCAATCTAGGGCTCTGGCGGAGCTGTTCTGCCGGGGAAACTTCCCTCCGGGAGGGGGAAATCATCGCCATCGTCATCACCAATGCTCCTCTCATCGGGAGAGGGAAATCTCCATCAACATCTTCACCAACACCATCTCCTCTCAAAACCCTAGTTCATCTCTTGTATCCAATTCCTATCTCCAAGTCCGGGATTGGTACCTGTGGGTTGCTAGTAGTGTTAATTACTCCTTGTAGTTGATGCTAGTTGGTTTATTTGGTGGAAGATCATATGTTCAGATCCTATATGCATATTAATACCCCTCTGATTATGAACGTGAATATGATTTGTGAGTAGTTACTGTTGGAAATATGCCCTAGAGGCAATAATAAATTGATTATTATTATATTTCCTTGTTCATGATAATCGTTTATTATCCATGCTATAATTGTATTGATAGGAAACTCAGATACATGTGTGGATACATAGACAACACCATGTCCATAGTAAGCCTCTAGTTGACTAGCTCGTTGATCAATAGATGGTTACGGTTTCCTGACCATGGACATTGGATGTCATTGATAACGGGATCACATCATTAGGAGAATGATGTGATGGACAAGACCCAATCCTAAGCATAGCACTAGATCGTGTAGTTCGTATGCTAAATCTTTTCTAATGTCAAGTATCATTTCCTTAGACCATGAGATTGTGCAACTCCCGGATACCGTAGGAGTGCTTTGGGTGTACCAAACGTCACAACGTAACTGGGTGACTATAAAGGTGCACTACGGGTATCTCCGAAAGTGTCTGTTGGGTTGGCACGAATCGAGACTGGGATTTGTCACTCCATGTGACGGAGAGGGTGTGACGGAGAGGTATCTCTGGGCCCACTCGGTAGGACATCATCATAATGTGCACAATGTGATCAAGGAGTTGATCACGGGATGATGTGTTACGGAACGAGTAAAGAGACTTGCCGGTAACGAGATTGAACAAGGTATCGGGAGACCGACGATCGAATCTCGGGCAAGTGTCGTACCGATAGACAAAGGGAATTGTATACGGGATTGATTAAGTCCTTGACATCGTGGTTCATCCGATGAGATCATCGTGAAGCATGTGGGAACCAACATGGGTATCCAGATCCCGCTGTTGGTCATTGACCGGAGAGTTATCTCGGTCATGTCTGCATGGTTCCCGAACCCGTAGGGTCTACACACTTAAGGTTCGATGACGCTAGGGCTATAGGGAAAGTATGTACGCGGTTACCGAATGTTGTTAGGATTACCGGATGAGATCCCGGACGTCACGAGGAGTTCCGGAATGGTAAAGATTTATATATAGGAAATCCTGTTTCGGCCATCAGGACAAGTTTCGGGGTCATCGGTATTGTACCGGGACCACCGGAAGGGTCCCGGGGGGCTGTGGGGCCACCTGCCCCGGGGGCCACATGGGCTGTAGGGGGTGCGCCTTGGCCTATATGGGCCAAGGGCACCAGCCCCAAGAGGCCCATGCGCCAAGAATCAAGGGAGAGGAAGAGTCCTAAAGGGGGAAGGCACCTCCGAGGTGCCTTGGGGAGGAGGGACTCCTCCCTGGCCGCACCCTTCCTTGGAGGAAGGGCCAAGGCTGCGCCTCCCCCCTCTCCCTTGGCCCTATATATAGTGGGGGGAAGGGAGGGCAGCCCAACCTAAGCCCTGGCGCCTCCCTCTCCCTCCCATGACACATCTCCCTCCTCCCGCAGCGCTTGGCGAAGCCCTGTTGGAATCCCGCTACTTCCACCACCACGCCGTCGTGCTGCTGGATCTCCATCAACCTCTCCTCTCCCCCTTGCTGGATCAAGAAGGAGGAGACGTCGCTGCTCCGTACGTGTGTTGAACGCGGAGGTGCCGTCCGTTCGGCGCTAGGATCATCGGTGATTTGGATCACGACGAGTACGACTCCATCAACCCCGTTCTCTTGAACGCTTCCGCGCGCGATCTACAAGGGTATGTAGATCCACTCCTCCCTCGTTGCTAGATGACTCCATAGATTGATCTTGGTGACACGTAGGAAAATTTTGATTTGCTACGTTCCCCAACAGTGACGTTCCCCAACAGTGGTATCAGAGCTAGGTCTATGCGTAGTTTCTATGCACGAGTAGAACACAAAGTAGTTGTGGGCGTTGATTTTGTTCAATATGCTTGCCGTTACTAGTCTTATCTTGATTCGACGGCATCGTGGGATGAAGCGGCCCGGACCAACCTTACACGTATGCTTACGTGAGACCGGTTCCACCGACTGACACGCACTAGTTGCATTAGGTGGCTGGCGGGTGTCTGTCTCTCCCACTTTAGTCAGATCGGATTCGATGAAAAGGGTCCTTATGAAGGGTAAATAGCAATTGGCATATCACGTTGTGGTTTTTGCGTAGGTAAGAAACGTTCTTGCTAGAAACCCATAGCAGCCACGTAAAACATGCAAACAACAATTAGAGGACGTCTAACTTGTTTTTGCAGGGTATGCTATGTGATGTGATATGGCCAAAAGGATGTGATGAATGATATATGTGATGTATGAGATTGATCATGTTCTTGTAATAGGAATCACGACTTGCATGTCGATGAGTATGACAACCGGCAGGAGCCATAGGAGTTGTCTTAATTTATTTATGACCTGCGTGTCAAAATAAACGTCATGTAATTACTTTACTTCATTGCTAACCGTTAGCTGTAGTAGTAGAAGTAATAGATGACGTGAAAACTTCATGGAGACACGATGATGGAGATCATGGTGTCATGCCGGTGACAAGATGATCATGGAGCCCCAAGATGGAGATCAAAGGAGCTATATGATATTGGCCATATCATGTCACTATTATTTGATTGCATGTGATGTTTATCATGTTTATAGATCTTGTTTACTTAGAACGACGGTAGTAAATAAGATGATCCCTCATTAAAAATTTCAAGAAAGTGTTCCCCCTAACTGTGCACCATTGCGACAGTTCGTTGTTTCGAAGCACCACGTGATGATCGGGTGTGATAGATTCTAACGTTCACATACAACGGGTGTAAGACAGATCTACACACGCGAAACACTTAGGTTGACTTGACAAGCCTAGCATGTGTACAGACATGGCCTCGGAACACAGAAGACCGAAAGGTCGAGCATGAATCGTATGGTAGATACGATCAACATGAAGATGTTCACCGATGATGACTAGTCCGTCTCACGTGATGATCGGACACGGCCTAGTTGACTCGGATCATGTAATCACTTAGATGACTAGAGGGATGTCTATCTGAGTGGGAGTTCATAAGATGAACTTAATTATCCTGAACATAGTCAAAAGGTCTTCGCAAATTATGTCGTAGCTCGCGCTTCAGTTCTACTGTTTAGATATGTTCCTAGAGAAAATTTAGTTGAAAGTTGATAGTAGCAATTATGCGGACTAGGTCCGTAAACTGAGGATTGTCCTCATTGCTTCATAGAAGGCTTATGTCCTTAATGCACCGCTCAGTGTGCTGAACCTCGAACGTTGTCTGTGGATGTTGCGAACATCTGACATACACATTTTGATAACTACGTGATAGTTCAGTTAAATGGTTTAGAGTTGAGGCACTGAAGACGTTTTGAAACATCGCGAAACATATGAGATGTTTCGAGGGCTGAAATTGGGATTTCAGGCTCGTGCCCACGTCAAGAGGTATAAGACCTCTGACTATTTTCTTAGCCTGCAAACTAAGGAGAAAAGCTCAATTGTTGTGCTTGTGCTCAGATTGTCTGAGTACAACAATCGCTTCAATCGAGTGGGAGTTGATCTTCCAGATGAAATAGTGATGGTTCTCCGAAGTCATTACCACCAAGCTGCTAGAGCTTCGTGATGAACTATGATATATCAGGGACATATATGATGATCCTTGAGATATTCGCGATGTTTGACACCGCGAAAGTAGAAATCAAGAAGGAGCATCAATTGTTGATGGTTGGTGAAACCACTAGTTTCAAGAAGGGCAAGGGAACAAAGGGATACTTCATGGAACGGCAATTCAGCTGCTGCTCTAGTGAAGAAACCCAAGGTTGAACCCAAATCCGAGACTGAGTGCTTCTATAATAAGGGGAACAGCCACTGCAGCAGAATTACCCTAGATACTTGGTAGATGAGAAGGCTGGCAAGGTCGATAGAAGTATATTGGATATACATTGTGTTGATGTGTACTTTACTAGTACTCCTAGTAGCACCAGGGTATTAGATACCGGTTCGGTTGCTAAGTGTTAGTAACTCGAAATAAAAGCTACGGAATAAACGGAGACTAGCTAAAGGTGAGTTGACGATATGTGTTGGAAGTGTTTCCAAGGTTGATATGATCAAGCATCGCACGCTCCCTCTACCATCGAGATTGGTATTAAAACCTAAATAATTGTTATTTGGTGTTTGCGTTGAGCATAGACATGATTGGATTATGTCTATCGCGATACGGTTATTCATTTAAGGGGAATAATGGTTACTCTGTTTATTTGAATAATACCTTCAATGGTCTTACGCCTAAAATAAATGGTTTATTGAATCTCGATCGTAGTGATACACATGTTCATGCCAAAAGATAGTAATGATAGTACCACCTACTTGTGGCACTGCCACTTAAGTCATATCGGTATAAAACGCATGAAGAAGCTCCATGTTGATGGATCTTTGGGCTCACTCGTTTTTGAAAAGTTTGAGGCATGCGAACCATGTCTATTGGTGTATATGCATGAAGAAACTCCATGCAAATGGAGCGTTTGGACTCACTTGATTTTGAATCACTTGAGACATGCAAATCATACCACATGGGCAAGATGACTGAAAGCCTCGTTTTCAGTAAAATGGAACTAGAAAGCAACTTGTTGGAAGTAATACATTTTGATGTGTGCAGTCCAATGAGTGCTGAGGCATGTAGTGGATATCATTATGTTCTTACTTCACAGATGATTTGAGTAGATGTTGAGTATATTTACTTGATGAATCACGAGTCTGAATTATTGAAAGGTTCAAGTAATTTCAGGGTGAAGTTGAAAGATCGTCGTGACAAGAGGATAAAATATCTATGATATGATCATAGAGATGAATATCTGAATTACGAGTTTGGCACAGAATTAAGACATTGTGGAAATTGTTTCACAACTAATACAGCCTGGAACACCATAGTGTGATGGTGTGTCCGAACATCATAACTGCACCCTATTGGATATGATGCATACCATGATGTCTCTTATCGAATTACCACGATAGTTTATGGGTTAGGCATTAGAGACAACCACATTCACTTTAAATAGGGCACCACGTAATTCCGATGAGATGACACCGTATGAACTATGGTTTAGAGAAACCTAAGCTGTCATTTCTTAAAAGTTTGGGGCTGCGACACTTATGTGAAAAAGTTTCAGGCTGATAAGCTCGAACCCAAAGCGGATAAATGCATCTTCATAGGACACCCAAAACAGTTGGGTATACCTCCTGTCTCAGATCCGAAAGCAATAAGGGATTGTTTCTAGAATCGGGTCCTTTCACGAGGAAAAGTTTCTCTCGAAAGAATTGAGTGGGAGGATGGTGGAGATTTGATGAGGTTATTGAACCGTCTCTTCAACTAGTGTGTGGCAGAGCACAGGGAGTTGTTCCTGTGGCACCTACACCAATTGAAGTGGAAGCTTATGATAGTGATCATGAAACTTCAGATCAAGTCACTACCAAACCTCGTGGGATGACAAGGATGCGTACTACTTCAGAGTGGTACGTAATCCTGTCTTGGAAGTCATGTTGCTAGACAACAATGAACCTACGAGCTATGGAGAAGCGATGGTGGGCCCGGATTCCGATAAATGGCTCGAGGCCATAAAATCCGAGAAAGGATCCATGTATGAAAACAAAGTGTAGACTTTGGCAGAACAACTCGATGGTCGTAAGGCTGTTGAATGCAGATGGATTTTAAAAAGGAAGACGAACAATGATGGTAGGTATCACCATTAAGAAAGCTCGACTTGTCGTTAAGATGTTTTCCGACAAGTTCAAGGAGTTGACTGCGATGAGACTTTCTCACTCGTAGCGATGCTAAGAGTCTTTTGGAATTATATTAGCAATTACTGCATTATTTGTGAAATCTTGCAGATAGGATGCCAAAAACCATTGTTTCCTCGACGATTTTTGAGGAAAGGTTGTATGTGATACAACCAGAAGGTTTTGTTAATCCTGAAAGATGCTAATAAGTATGCAAAGCTCCAGCAATCCTTCTAAGGACTGGAGTAAGCATCTCGGAGTTGGAATGTATGCTTTGATAAGATGATCAAAGTTTTGGGTGTATACAAAGTTTATGAGAAACTTGTATTTCCAAAGAAGTGAGTGGGAGCACTATAGAATTTCTGATAAATATATGTTGACATATTGTTGATCAGAAATGACGTAGAATTTCTGGAAAGCATATAGGGTTATTTGGAAAGTATTTTTCAATGGAAAGCCTGGATTAAGCTACTTGAACATTGAGCATCAAGATCTATAAGGATAGATCAAAATTCTTAATGGTACTTTCAAATGAGCACATACCTTGACATGATCTTGAAGGTGTTCAAGATGGATCAGTCAAAGAAGGAGTTCTTGCCTGAGTTGTAAGGTATGAAGTTAAGACTTAAAGCTCGACCACGGCAGAAGAAAGAGGAAGGATGAAGGTCGTCCCCTATGCTTTTATTATAGGCTCTCTACAGTATGCTATGCTGTGTACCGCACCTGAAGTGTGCCTTTCCATGAGTCAGTCAAGGGGTACAAGAGTGATCCAAGAATGGATCACAAGACAGCGGTCAAAGTTATCCTTAGTAACTAGTGGACTAAGGAATTTTCTCGATTATGGAGGTGGTAAAAGTGTTCGTCGTAAAGGGTTACGCCGATGCAAAGTTTGACACTAATCCAGATTATTCTGAATAGTAAACTGGATTCGTATAGTAGAACAGTTGTTTGGAATAGCTCCAAATGTAGCATAGTAGTTGCATCTACAAGATGACATAGAAATTTGCGAAGTACATACGAATCTGAATGTTGCAGACCCGTTGACTAAAACCTCTCTCACAAGCCAAACATGATCAAACCCAGAACTCATTGAGTCTTAATCACATGATGATGTGAACTAGTTTAGTGACACTAGTAAACTCTTTGGATGTTGGTCACATGGCGATGTGACCTGTGAGTGTTAATCACATGACGATGTGAACTAGATTATTGACTCTAGTGCAAGTGGGTGACTGTTGGAAATATGCCCTAGAGGCAATAATAAATTGATTATTATTATATTTCCTTGTTCATGATAATCGTTTATTATCCATGCTATAATTGTATTGATAGGAAACTCAGATACATGTGTGGATACATAGACAACACCATGTCCCTAGTAAGCCTCTAGTTGACTAGCTCGTTGATCAATAGATGGTTACGGTTTCCTGACCATGGACATTGGATGTCATTGATAACGGGATCACATCATTAGGAGAATGATGTGATGGACAAGACCCAATCCTAAGCATAGCACTAGATCGTGTAGTTCGTATGCTAAAGCTTTTCTAATGTCAAGTATCATTTCCTTAGACCATGAGATTGTGCAACTCCCGGATACCGTAGGAGTGCTTTGGGTGTACCAAACATCACAACGTAACTGGGTGACTATAAAGGTGCACTACGGGTATCTTCGAAAGTGTCTGTTGGGTTGGCACGAATCGAGACTGGGATTTGTCACTCCGTGTGATGGAGAGGTATCTCTGGGCCCACTCGGTAGGACATCATCATAATGTGCACAATGTGATAAAGGAGTTGATCATGGGATGGTGTGTTACGGAACGAGTAAAGAGACTTGCCGGTAACGAGATTGAACAAGGTATCGGGATACCGACGATCGAATCTCGGGCAAGTATCGTACCGCTAGACAAAGGGAATTGTATACGGGATTGATTAAGTCCTTGACATCGTGGTTCATTCGATGAGATCATCGTGGAACATGTGGGAGCCAACATGGGTATCCAAATCCCGCTGTTGGTTATTGACCGGAGAGTCATCTCGATCATGTCTGCATGTCTCCCGAACCCGTAGGGTCTACACACTTAAGGTTCGGTGACGCTAGGGTTATAGAGATATTAGTATGCGGTAACCTGAAAGTTGTTCGGTGTCCCGGATGAGATCCTGGATGTCACGAGGAGTTCCGGAATGGTCCGGAGGTAAAGAATTATATATAGGAAGTGCTATTTCGGCCATCGGGACAAGTTTCAGGGTCACCGGTATTGTACCGGGACCACCGGAAGGGTCCCGGGGGTCCACCGGGTGGGGCCACCTGCCCCGGGGGGCCACATGGGCTGTAGGGGGTGCGCCTTGGCCTATATGGGCCAAGGGCACCAGCCCCAAGAGGCCCATGCGCCAAGAGATGAGGGAAAGGAAGAGTCCTAAAGGGGGAAGGCACCTCCGAGGTGCCTTGGGGAGGAGGGACTCCTCCCTGGCCGCACCCTTCCTTGGAGGAAGGGCCAAGGCTGCGCCCCCCTCTCCCTTGGCCCTATATATAGTGGGGGGAAGGGAGGGCAGCAACACCTAAGCCCTGGCGCCTCCCTCTCCCTCCCATGAAACATCTCCCTCCTCCCGCAGCGCTTAGCGAAGCCCTGTTGGAATCTCGCTGCTTCCACCACCACGCCGTCGTGCTGCTGGATCTCCATCAACCTCTCCTCCCCCCTTGCAAACAACAAGAAGGAGGAGACGTCGCTGCTCCGTACATGTGTTGAACGCGGAGGTGCCGTCCGTTCGGCGCTAGGATCATCGGTGACTTGGATCACGACGAGT